>NC_056751.1:107790767-107825767 GCF_019279795.1 Protopterus annectens | reverse complement strand
CCCACCAGCATGTTCTGTTTATTGTGGTGATAAGGTTTAGGTCCCTAGAGTGTGTAGCTCGGAGGGATTGGGATTTCTTTAAGTGGAGCATGTCCAACAGCTCTGGGTTTGACATAGCTTTGCATGTTAGGCAGAGATCGCCTCTGAGTAGGCGATATGCGACGGAGTAAAGCTGGAGTTTTTTGAGACAGTCTGCATAGGGCATCTGTTTGAGGCCAGAAATCCTCTTTGTGAGGTATTTCTGTGGCCTTTCCAGTTGTTGTAGATGTCTTGTGAGGTACTTACCAAAAGGAGCGTTGTACTCTATAATGGGTCTAATAAGTGATGAGTAGAGGGGAACAATGACCTCTTTTCTTCTGGATGAGAAACCTTTTGTGATGAGGTGAGCCACATAGAAGGATTTCCTGACCACTGTGGCGATGTGATTATCAAATGAGAGACTACTGTCCACCTGTGTCCCAAGGTCTCTTATCACATTTTTGGCGTTAAGTAGACTACCAGCTATGTGGTAGTTCATGGGTACAGAGATTTTACCAAAGGGAATGACAATACACTTTTTGGCATTGAGCTTCAGGCCATGGCTTTGACACCAGGCATCTGTCTCAGTGAGACCCTTTTGTAGTATGTCCACATCGTTAGGAGTTTCGATTATGGCTCCTAGTTTGCAGTCATCTGCAAACTTTGTTAGCCAAAGACCTTCTGTGTTAGCCTGTACTTCAGAGAAGTAGATACCAAACAGGATAGGACCCAGGACTGAACCCTGTGGTACTCCACTTGACACTGGTCTGAAGTCGGATTTGGAGTCTGTTATTGCCTTTAAGTTTGTTTGTTTGTGGTAGCATTTTACTCCGAGCACTCTTTTACTGTGCTTTTACATTAGGATGATTGGCATTATTCATCTACTGGCAGTAGGTGTTTATCTGGTCTATCTGAGTTGGGAAACAACAAAGGGGCTCTAAGTGTAGTCGTTTTATTGGCCAGAGGGCTTAGTAGTCAATTTTCTGTATTTTCAGTGCTGGTATAAATTCAGTGCATTTGCACTGACCTGCTTGCTGTGCCAGTGCCCTGTACAGATGTAAATGTCTGAAAACAATGCTTATTTTCATTATACTTATGAAAATTTTCTGTGCTATTTATTTTATTTTATTTTATTTTTTTGCACTTCTTTAAAGTTTAAAGTTGTATTTTCAAACGTAGTAAGGGTTGCTGTTCTGCACTGAACTACACTATATATAGTGTTTCTTAGTTAGAATTAGGCATCTGTTTGAGGTTCCTTAACACATAGGCTCCAAACATGTCATTTTACACTAAGAGGGTCAAAGTCTGCACTCTTGTGGCAGGAGGGGGCTGATTTCACCTATATGAGCTGGGAATTGCTGGTGGAAAGCTCATTATGTGCTGGTCTTAGGGCATAGTTAGTGTAAAACTTGTTTTTTTCTGATCGTATATAAGCCTTGCATTTGTGAGAAGTTGCTCTTCATACAGTGGTGGTTACTGGTGCCTTGCATACATGCAAACACCAGAAGTTGAAATTCTCCTATAAAAAACACCTTGGAACTTTACCTCAGTCCTGCATTACTCATGGGGCAACTAGCTTGCATGGTGAGCAGCATTTATGCATTTAGTTAGGACGTTTTAGGTCTATCTTACCTTATTATAGCACCCAGGACTATTGCAGCTTAGACAGCATCTGGTTTGGATGCTGGGTAGCATTGCTGGTTAGCTTAGCTGCAAATTACACCAAATAAGCACCCTTCCCCTCATCAGGTTACAAACACCTTCCACTCCTGTCCCTTGCAAGAACACATTAGGACCTGCAACCATGGATGGGCACTTTCTGCATCCAGCTTGGTGAAAATGGGTATTCTGAGGCAATATAGCAATTGCCTTATGTACAAGGGGTTGGGAGGGTGGCCTAATGGTTAAAGTGTTTGCCTTACAAACACAAGGTGCAGGGTTTGAGTCTCACAAGGGATAATTGGCTAGGCTTAAAATGGCTTGCAAGGGCAGTTAGCCTAGTACTAATCTATGAACCTATGAACTGACAACCACTTAATTCTCGAACAGAGAAATACAGTATATGAAATATGTTGTTACATTTTGACACTGGAGGTTAGACTGCCACATACAGACACAAAAAGCAACAAAGAGGTTGTCAGCGACTCACACATGTCATTCACCGCACCCACAAAGGACCACACACACATAGACCCACATATGTGGAGGTACTCCCATGTAACTTAGCCAAGCCTCAAAGGCCTCTCAGGCACAGTCCTCAGAAACTCTGCATGCACACAAACAAGACAATTCCCATAACAACACATAAAGCCACATCTCATTGTGACTGAACTACCAGGCCATTTCAACAATGAGATCCCTTTGATGCTTTGTAAGCTCCTTGCAAACCATGGCTTTTGCTGTAGCAGGTAACTGAGTAAATGTCAGGAAAATCCTACTGGGACAGCTGAACTTTATTTGGGGTTAATCAGATTCTCTTTAATTGATGGCAGGTGTGTACCAAGAAGACTGAATGCTGTAATTAAATTAAAACATGTTTCAACAAAGTATTAGTTTACGGGTGTGCACACTTATGCAACCAGCTTATTGTACATTTTTTTATTTTTTATATTTTTCCCCTAACAGATTTGTTTGTTTTTCAATTTAATTCTACAGGTTATAGGTCACATTAAAGGTGGGAAAAGTTTTGAAATGATTTATTGTGGTCTTATTTTTTATATCACAAAAACATGGCATTTTAACAGTGGTGAGTACACTTTTTATATCCACTGTATGTGTCTCAGAGATCGCCCCTTCTTTGGAATAGGCTTCCTATTCACATTAAACAGAGCCCTTCCCTGACCGTCTTCAAATGCAGTTTGGGTCAGTGAATGAGAATCTTAAATTCAGACGTGGGGTAGTGCCCATGTCCCTTATGAACAGGGGCAATCTGTAAGATACTCAAAGCATAAGCACAAATCCATGTCATTCTCTTGCCCCTAGGGGCCATATATTGAGTAAAATTGGATTATGTTGGCTAGACTTGTAAGGGCTCTTAAGCCATTAGCCTAGTAATTTCCTATGAACCTATGAAGAAGTATTCATAAATCTGTTGTTGCTATATGTTTCTAAAATTGATTTGGTTTATGTATTCAGAAATAACACATACAAATTCTAGTTTTCAATAATCCATATCATCATATAATGCAATATTTGTAGTCATTGTGCTTGCTGTTTTCCATTCTGTTTTTAAAGCTGCTGTTTTGTTTTCTTTTCTTTAATGAAGTTGACAGCTTGAATAAGACGTGAGGTAAAAGATAAAGACAGAACAAAAAGCACATTTTTTTATTTAATTTTAGTTTTTCTCTACTTTTCACTGTTTGTTATCACAGAACTGGAAGCAAATTCCCAATTTATTTCCTGTGTGAGTGTGAGAATGCTCAGTGCATATCTACAATTATAGAAACAACTTGAGCCACACAGAAAGTGCAAATATTTTATTTATTTATTTATTTATTTTACATTTGTTAACCGGGTTTGTCCAGCTGAGCATTAGCTTGTTTTCAGTGGAGACCCGAGGAGAAAAGCTCCACAATCAGTATTAACATTTTACATAAAGTCATCAAGAAAATTGCATTGGCAGCTAAAACAATTAGAGAAATAACATTTTACAATAAAAATTTACAGCAAACAGTTGGGTACAAATGTTAGAGATCAAACTGCAAAAAGCATTTACAACAAATCATACCAAAAAGCAGTGGAGTACAATGTCAGAATTTTTACAAAAAAACGTAGGTACAAAGTCAATGTAGGGAAAACAGTGTTCATTATTTATTTATTTTATTTATTTATTTATTGACATTTGTTAACCGGGTTGGTCCAGCTGGGTTTCTGGCCCGTTTTCAGTGGAGACCCGAGGAGAAAAGCTCCAAATACAGATATATACAGGCATAAAAAGGTAACAATTTCAACAGACATATGATGAGATATGAAAAAAAATAATAGTACAAGAACACTACAGATACAGGTGAAAACATGCAAACTGTTTACATTATGTAAACTATATGTTTACAGATTAGATATTTTGTACATATTTGCATGCAGATTAATTGATCAAATGAGAAGAGTACAGTTCAGTTTGTAACCCTTAGTTGAGGGATCACATTTTTGAGGTGATGGAGGAAAGTGAGGCGGGGGTAGCCCTTGGAGGGAGAAATGAGGTTAGGTTGGTGCTGTGCAAGGGCAGATTCTGGTGTTGAGCAGATGGAGTTTTAGTTTCTCCTTAAAGTGTGCTGGGTGAATGGTGGAGCTTATTTTGCGAGGAGGTTTGTTCCAGTTTTGGGCTATTGAGTATTTATATAAGAGTTTGCCTACTGCTTTTTTGGCTGGTAGGTGTTGAGAAGTTGCTGATTAGAGGTACGGAGAGTGCGAGAAGGTGTGTTGATGGAAATGAGGGAAGAAAGAGCTGGGCAAGATGAAGGTTTGTAGAGAATGAAATGTAGCATTTGTAGTTGTGAAAGTAACAAAGTGCGGGGGAATTCTAGCCAGTGTAGGGATGTGAGGGGTAGGCAGTGGTGGGATTTGTAAGGCGAGTCTGTTATGAATCTAGCTATCTTATGATAAATTTGTTGGAATTTGTTTAAAGTTGTGACTTGGATATTGGTGAAAATAGGGGCAGCATACAGAAGGGAGGGTAGGAGGAAGGCTTGAGCAAGGGAGAGCCTAGCATTTGGAGTTAGACATTTCTTGTTATGATAGAGCAATCCAAGTTTCTGGTTAGTCTTTTTTATACAGTGGAGGAGGTGTATATTAAATTTGAGCTCATCATCTATGATGACTCCTAAAAGTTTAGTATGAGCATCAGGTTTAATAATTGTGTTATTTGAGGAGGTGATATAGAAGGAAGATTTGTGGTGAGTGTGTGACCGGGGAGGAATAGTAGGAGTTTGGTTTTATTGGGGTTAAGGATGAGGAGGTTTTTAGAGATCCACTGTTCAGTCGATGAGAAAGTATGTTGAGAGAGAGTATGGAGCTCAGAGATGTTGTCAGAGATGGAGATGAGGGTAGAATCATCTGTGTATTGGATGAGGGAGGATTGTTTGCATGATGTGTGTAGGTCATTAGTGAAGATGTTAAAGAGGAGAGGACCTAGTATGGAGCCTTGGGGTACTCCTGTTGTGACAGATAGGAATGGAGAAGTGGAGGAGAGCCATTTGACAGACTGCTGCCTGGGGGATAAGTAACTGGAGAACCAGGAAAGGGTAGAAGCAGATAGACTGAGACTAGCAAGTTTAGATAGCAGTAGAGGATGGGAGACAGTATCAAAAGCTTTGGAAAGGTCAAGGAAGAGGCATGAGATAAGTTTATTATTATCTAGAGCTTCTGCAATGGTATGGGTAAAGGATAGGAGGGCAGTACTTGTACTATGGTGGGGATGAAAACCGTGTTGGGTAGGGGTAAGAAGATTTTGCTGGGGTAGGTATTTTAGCAGTTGTGAGTGGACATATCTTTCAAGTATTTTGGAGAGGGGAATAGGATGGCCATGGGACGGTAATTAGATGGGTCAGTGGAGTTACCCCCTTTGTGTAGGGGAATAGTGAAAAGGGATTTCCAGAGGGTAGGTACTGTAGATTCCTGAATGGACCTATTGATTAAGATAGACACTGAGTAAGCTATAATGTCAGCAGCTAGTTTGAGGAAAGTGGGGGGTAGATTATCTGTAGATGGTGAGCAGGGTTTGAGCTTAAGTAGAAGAGATCGGATATAGGAAGTAGGAATAGGCTGT
The DNA here is from genome assembly GCF_019279795.1 of Protopterus annectens. Taxonomy (NCBI): domain Eukaryota; kingdom Metazoa; phylum Chordata; order Ceratodontiformes; family Protopteridae; genus Protopterus; species Protopterus annectens. Next base: position 107,819,985 of record NC_056751.1, on the reverse strand, counting down.
AGGGAGAAGGGATTATTGTTGGGTGGATAGGAGGGGATGTGTTGAGGAGTAGTATTGCCAGTAGTGGTTAAGAGTGACTGAATAGTATCAGTAAAGTATTTAATGAGCAAGGCAGCTATATCTAGAGGGGATGTGTCTGGATAGGGGGAGGGGTTTGAGGGGCATCCAGGAGAAATAATTCTTTTAATGACTGACCAGAATTTATGAGGGTTGGTTTTGCTATCAAGTGGTGTAGAGATAAAGAAGGACTTTTTGCCAAAATTGGTTTGTTTCTTGGAAAGGTTCCTGAGATGTCTACCTAACTAAGTACTTAACTAAGTAGTTATATACAGTATAGGTACAGATGGAGTAGTAAGGTAATGTAGAGGTTAAGCAACAAGACAGAGAGGTAGATGGATATTAAGACAGACAGTGGAATAGAAAGGAGGGATGAGAGACAAGCTAGGGTTAGGTAGTTTCAGGGAGGATGACTACAATGGCAGGGCTATTTATTTATTAGATATTCCCGAGAGTGGCTAGTTTGACTAGTCACTATTACTAGCACTTTGCTTAAAGGAAGCTTTAAATTGCTAAAGCCTTCTACTTACTTATTTAGAAAACATTAACAGGTAACAGTAATCACTGATAATCTCTATTAGTGAAGTGGTTTGCATAAATAAATATGCAAATTCATTTAAAGGGGTATTACAGAATTTTGGCTTCTAAAAGAAAAACTCACTACTAATAAGTACATTAAAATAAGTTCAGTGAAATGAACAGTACTAAACCACCATTATAGTTCAAATAGGTATTAATAATTAGCATGTGACAAAATGTCTTTTTTTCCGAAGGATCTCCTTTTAGTCCAACCAGCCCTAACAAAAATGGAATGAAGTTTAAACATCATTTAAATGATTCAACATTCAAATAGATTTTGCTAGTTTTGTAAACTTTGCAATTCATCATTATACTAAAAAGACAATGAAGTATTTTATTTCCAGTTCCTTTTCAACACATGAATGTCCAAATTAAATGATTTATATATCCCTATATACTTGTTATTAGAAAATCAATATTTTGGGTCCTTTAAATAAGATACATTTACATTTTATCAGTCCCATTATGAGTCTTTAGCATTCTTATTTGAGGTAGCTGTTTCCCTCCATTTCTCTCAGCTTGCCTTTTTAAAATTTGCATAGTTTCATCCTATTTCTTCTGAAATGTTCAGAATATTCTCTGATTGTTTTATTTCATTTATTTATTTTATTTTACATTTGTTAACCGGGCTAGTCTAACTGGATATATTTCCATTTTCAGTAGAGGCCCGGGGAGAAAAGCTCCGGCAGTTATACAACTTAGAAAATCATCCACAGGGATTAAATAAAAATAAAAATAAAAATTACAAGTAAATAATGTTTAAAATTAAAAAGTATGCCTTGTAGGAAGTAGTAATAATATAGAGTAGGAATTACTCTTTAGGCATATCAAATTAGGAACAACAGTTAGTAAGTCAAACAAGGAGTGAGCATGTAACAATCAATTTAGAGTATAAGTAGTTGAAGTAAGAGTAGTAGAAATAAGAAGTAGCAGGAGGTGAAATTAGAAAAAGAAGAAGAGAGGAAGAAGATTAGTTAGGATTGCTGCAGGGGCATAGCCAGTGAGAATTTAGGTGTTTTTTGAGGTTGTGTTTAAATAGAGGCAAGGAGGAAAGTGATGTTAGTTCATTTGGCAGTAGGTTCCAGATTTTTCCAACAGTGTTAGAAAAAAGAGAGTCTCCAGCCAGGTTGTTAGACTTGCATATGCAGGCAAGGAGTTTGTTGGAAGAGCGCAGGGAGTTAAGATTTTTGTACTGGAGAATGAGATTGGAGAGTATAGGAGTGTTGTTGGGTTGGTAGAAGATCTTGTGGGCAATGGTGAGTTGGGATACTATCAGTTGGTTTTGTAGTTCCAGCCAGCCTAGTTGCCTTAGATTCAAACAGTGGTGGGTTCTAAAGGGATTGCCAGTTGCTAATCTGGCGATGTTATTATAAGAATTTGTTAGTTTGGTAAGATTATTTTTCTTTAGGTTAGTATATATGGACGAAGCGTACAGAAGAGTTGATATTAAGTGAGAGTGAGCAATTTTAGTTCTGGCTATAGGGGTGAGGAAAGGTTTGATCCTGTATAAGGAACCAATTTTTCTATTGACAGTTCTGATAGTGTTATTTATGTGGGTATCAAAAGTAAGGTGATTGTCAATAGTTATTCCGAGCAGTTTGGTGGTTATATCAGGAAGTATGATAGTGCTGTTATTGGAGGACACAGAGAAATCAATGGGTAAGGTTTTATTGGTGGGTGTAAAGAGGAGGAGCTGTATAAAAAACAGGGCATCTTCTAGGGTTTCAATTAGTTTTGTGTCCTCTAGTAAGAAGATTTTTAATTTGCAGGAAATATTATATTAGTTGTTATTCCTTGTTTTTAAGAGATTTTACCAAAATGCATGCTTTCCTATTCTCTGTTTTTTAATTAATTGTAAAATCTGACAGTATAAACTCATTTTATGGAGGTTGAGAAAAATGTGTAGTTTTAATAACTGTTCAACCAGAAATAAATTTTGCTATTATTGATTGGAGTGGAAAGCCTCATTTTAATGGAGCTTTGGATAAGGATCAATGAGCCCTTTCTATGTCAAAGGATAGACATTCTGGAAGATTTAATACTTTCGGAATCCATGTGGTTAAGACATTTATCATGTTTTCTGCCTCCGTTTTATCTAGGAATACCATAAATTCTCAAGTTGATAATATTAGAAGTTTGTTGTTAAGGAATGTGTTTTAACAGTTTGCTTTATTTCCATTTTGTTGCTTAAAATCTGTCTTGCTGTCCAATTTGTCCTCTTTAGAAATAGTTTTTGCATAGTTGAAAATAACTATTGAAAGTCTTTTTTAAGAGGAAGTTTCATGTTCTCAGGATTTTGATGAAGACATATTAAGGCAATCAGGTGTACTATAGCATGACGGAAAATTATAAAAAAAAATTCAGACAATCAAAAAATAGTGATTCTTTGATGAAACAAGAGTTCTTATTTCATAGTATTTCCTTTTGAATCACTTTAATAGAAATGTTCCCTTAAAAGAACTTCAGATATTCACTTCTACTTAATATAGTGGTCAATGAAATACTTGAAGAAGAGAACCAATTTAAATCAATTTAAATACAGTTCTTTAGATCGTGAGTTACCTGACAATTTTAACTATTTGTTTTATCTTGAATGCATAAAGGAAATTCTGTAATGCACTACAGATAGTAGAAAAGACTGATATTTGTTTGGATTTGAAAACATATGGATCTTATTACCTTTCAATAACACCAATTTGTTTATGCCCCTAGCAGTACATTTTTTTGTTTTCTTTGTTGTCAATAATTTCAGATGTGACCAATAGTTTGCAACTCTCTACAAAATGAAGATAGCAAAGAAACCCAATTTTCCTTGTTTCTTCTTCCTGCCTAAATTTCATTGGAATTCAAAGTTTGCCTGCTAGGTGACAACTTCTCATATACTGCAAGGCAGCAGAAACCTCAGAACCTCATTTTTTCTCATTTCTTATTCTTATTAAAATAAAAACTAAATTCTAAATATTTTATTTTATTGTGTGCTCAGTTCTCCTCTTGAAGTCTCTGGCAGTGAGTGATAAGTACCATTTATCAAATATTGTAAAAACTGAAGGAAGATTTACATACTGCTTTTTGACTTAGCCATGACATATTATTGAATTAGGAGTCATCAGAAAATGTCTTGTCATATTGTTTCCTGTTTATGTTAGATAATTTTATATATAGTATAGATTCTGATATTACTATTTTTTCTCAGTAAATAAAATGTATTTATTCCTGTTGTAATAAACAGCACTTTAAGAGTCAGTACTCCTAAGGTTAATCTGCATATTGGGTGTCACATTGTCATTCCCGCTTCAGCAGTTGCTGCCATGTTATTAAATGTAATGGGCACATCTAGCATTAATGTCAGTATGTAAGTGTCTTGCCATCATAGTGTATGTCAGTGGTACAGCTGAATGAACTGGAATATTACATCGTGTTGGAAGGGGATTAAACAAGACTTGTGGATTTGACTTTTATAGTCAGTGGTGCAGTAAGTACTCCATTCAAACAACAGTAAGGCACATTTTTCATTCACACTGTCATCAGTGGAGAGAAGTTGTTGGAAAGAAATAGTGCAGGTGAAGTAAGTCTAACACTAGACCACCAGATGAAATGTAAATGTTTAAATAAGTAAAGGTCCTAGATGAAATGAGTGAAAAAAAATGACAGAATGATTTGAAAAAAAAATGATGACAGAAGCAATGACATGGCAGTGATGCCAAATTCGTGAGATAATTCAAATGACCAAATGGACAATTAAATAAAAAATAAATCAAAAGGATTCAGCTGATGAATAAACCATATATTAACAAAACAATACAGAAATGTAGTATTTTAGATAAACTAGATACTTAATTCTGAATATATTTGAAAATGAGAGGTCTTCACGGTAAACAAGCTTCTGTCACAATTGTCTTTTCAGTATAGTTATAAAGTCACAATGGCATCTATATTTCCACTTACACGACAATCAATATTGCTTTTATGTGATAATTTAGCAGAAAACTGGAAACAATTATTGCAAAATTGATCTCTTCAGTGGTGGTGCATTTCATACAGCAGAGAAAAAAGGCAGTGAAAGCTACTACTTTTTTTTTCACCTTGGTAGAGATAATCATAAATTTGTTTAACCTCTTTACTCCTGACTGTTTGTAGTTTCATAGGTTCATAGATTGTTATTAGACTAATAAACACTATGGCCCTTACGACCTAGCCATGTAACCCAAACCATTTATTTGAATAGGATCAGAGATGAACTCTCTTTTATATGGATGGCCTATTTCATAGTGTGGGGATCCTTTGGGATACATATCTGTCTCTCCAGCACATTCTGTTTATGTCACAATCAAAGTTCAGATCCCTGGATCTAGTGTTTCTGGTACTGTTTGTTTTGTGCATGATCCATCAGGGCTGGGATTGAGGAAGTCGTGTAAGCCAGACAAAGATTCCCTCTCAGCCATCCATGGGAGAATGAATACAGAGACAGAACCTTTAGGCAATCATTGTAGAGCAGGATACTCATGCTCTGAATTCTGCTGGTGAGAAACCTTTGTGGGCATTCCATCTGTTGTAAGTGTCTGGTTAGATACATGCCAAAGGAGCATCGTATTCAATGATAGGTCTGTTAAGGGCTGAGTAGAGTGCTACTATAACTTCCTTGGATTGGATGCCATATCCAGAAGCTTAGTGTAGGGAACTATTTCAATAGGAGTCATATTTTGGCTTACTCTAGAGAAGGAGTTTTTTCTATTTTGGTGTTTTTAGAAGGGGTAAAGATCATAATTTTGATTTTAGATGCATTGAGAGCTAGGTGGTTGTTAAGCACCCATATCTCAGTGCTGTTAAAGGCAATTTGAGTTGCATGCATCAGTTTGGGGACAGAATTAGCAGAGCAGATGATAGCCAAGTCATCTGCATATTGGACTAGTTTAGTGTTTAGGATACAGTGATGAAAATCATTAATGAAGATATTGAATAGTAAAGGTCCCAGGATAGAGCCTTGGGGGATGCCTGTCAGAGTGTCAAGGTAGGAGAAGGTAAAGTTATTCCATCTGATGGCCTGCTGCCTGTTTGAGAGGTAAATGGAGAACCAATTGATAGAAGAGGAGGAAAGATTAATTTGAGAAAGTCTGGACAAAAGTAGGTTATGGGAAATAGTATTGAAGGCCTTAGATAGGTCAAGGAGAAGGGCAGATACAGTGTTTCCAGAGTCGCAGGAATGGTTGATGTTCTCAAGGAAGGATAGAAGGGCTATAGTTGTACTGTGCCTGGGTCTGAATCTGTGCTGTGCTGGAGAGAGAAAATGGTTTTCTAAGAGGTAAGGTAAAAGCTGTAGGTGAACAGATTTCTCGAGAATTTTGGAGATGGGGGAGAGAATAGCTATGGGGCGGAAATTGGAGATATCTGTGTTGTTGCCCCCTTTGTGAAAGGGAATGATGAAGGCTTTTTTCCAGAGGAGAGGTATGTAGTATAGCCAGCCTGAGGAAATTAGATGGTAAGTTGTCTGTGGCATTGGAACATGGTTTTAATTTTTGGAGGAGTTTTTTATGGTGTTGACAGGAATGGGTTTGAGGGTGAAGGAAGGGGGGTTGCTGGCGCTGGTAGTAGAAGGAGATGGGTTATATGTGAAAGGAGTGGATGGCGGTAATGAGTTGTTATGGAAAGATGTGGTAAGCTTGGCTATAGAGTCTATGAAGAAGGAGTTAAATTTGGAGGCTATGATGTGATCAGGGGAACTAGGGTCAGGGCATGGATTGTCTTTTCGACTGGGACTGAGGAGGGCAGTGACACTACTCCAAAATTTCTTGGGGTTGGATTTGTGGTTATTTTGAAGCCTACTGTAGTAAGATTTGTCATTGGAAGCAATTTGCTTTTTAACTCTATTACGGAGTTGTCTGAATTCAGTAAGGGAGCTAGGTGTTTTGTATTTTTGGTAGATTTTCCAAGATTTATCATGGGTATGCATGAGAGTTATTGTTCCTTTAGAAAGCCAGGGGGCAGTTTTAGATTTCACTCACAGTTCTAGGTGGAGAAATGCTATTGAGTAGATTTATGAATGTAATATTAAAGTAAGTAACAGCTTGGTCAAGTGGAAGAGTTTTTAGAGGGTTCCAGTTGATCTGTTTCAAGCAGTCAGAGAAGGATTGAGGTTTAAAGTTAGTGAGGGTATGGGTTAAGATATAATTATATTGTAGGTGTACGGTGGAAGGAGAGTGATGTAGGAAGGTGGGGAGGTGATCGTTAAGGGAATTGGGCAAGGTGCCACTATCAGAGATATTGTTGGGATGAGAAACTAATATCCATTCCAGGATGCTGCCTGAAGAGTTAAGTTTGTTAGGCCTTGTAGGAGAGTTTATTAATTGAGAGAAATTCTAAAGGTTTATGTTTTGGGAGGTGTTGGCTAAGTCGATAGAAGTCCAGTTGATGTTAACGTCCACAGGTATAATTGTTTCATTATTTATATTAGATGAGAACCAGGAAAGGATGTCTACCAGTATGGGGATATTGCTACCAGGTGAAATATATAGGGCAGCTACAGGTATGTTTTTGTGGTTGTTGATTTTTAGGAGGGCCAGGGTTAATTTGGCTGAAGAGAATTGGGAAATAGGGTTGGTGTAAGGTGTCACTGTTAGAGAGGCAGAAAAAAGAAGAGCTACTCCACCTCCTTTCTTTTGTATTCTCTCATGCCGTATGATTCGATAGTTGGGGGGATAATTTCAGAGTCTTTCAGATGAGGTTTGAGCCATGTTTCAGAAATTGCTACAATGATTCTCTTATTATCTTAGCTACATGTGGGTCAAAGGCCAGATTGCTGTGGAACATATGTTCCCACACCCTTACTACTGAGTCGGCTATTAGGGTTGTTTTATCAATAGAGTAATTAACTTGGGTTGACAATTTCCCAAAGGACATTATAATGCATTTTGTTTGGCATTGAGTTATATGCCATGACTTTGGAACCAGTCATTTGTCTATGTTAAACCCACCTGCAAAATGTTTGTGTCTGGGAGAATCTATAATAGCTCCCAATTTACAGTCATCTGCAAACTTGGTAAGCCAGAGGCCTTTTATGTAAAACTTGACTTCCCAGAATTAGATGGCAAACAGGAGCATGCCCAGCACGGAGCCCTGCGGTACACCACTGGGGAATGGTCTGTTGGTGCAGGTGGTCTCACTGATCCTGACTTCCTGGGTACTGTCTGTGAGTCATCCGCCAATCATGAGCTATGTTGTTTTCAGTGTTTATTTGGGTTTACTTCTGGTAGGTTCAGCAGCCTCTTTGCAGACATTCATATGTTTGTATAGTGACTCTGTGAATAATTCTGCATAGGTAGCTATGGTCTTGGAGTGGGGGATGAGCATTGAATTTTGACAAACTGCCACTTAATAGGATGTTGTTTGTCTTTGAATATTTCCTAACTGTTACTGGTTTAGCTGGATTTTCTGTGCTGATTTTTACTTCAAATGAGACAGCTTTGTGATCTGACCTCTCTAGTGAGGATGTGACATGGGGGGGGGGGGGTGCAACACTCTCCCATGTTGGTGAGTATCAGATTCAGCATCTTTGATCCTCTGGTTGGAGCTTGTACTATCTGTCCCAAGGTGTTTGTGTTAATAAAGTCCCAGAAGCATTGTGTTTGAGGCAGTGTACATTTCCCAGTCTTGATAGAGGGGTAGTTGAAGTCACTCATGAATAGGGTGTTTGGGTGGTTAGTGAGTACTTATAGTAGGTTTAGGTAAGAGTTGTGAAACTCTAGGGCATAGATGGTAATCTGTAGCTAGCTACAATATGGTGAGGGACATTACCTAATGGTAGTTTGTATGTGGATGAGCTCCATGTTATCATCCTGTTTAACCAACTTGGAGGCATATTTTTTGCTACTGTAGATTGAGACACCTCTACCTTTGGCCCCAGTCTGTGTTGTTGTTTTTTCTTAACTTTTTTTTTTTTATTTTTAAGTCTGTGTTGTTGTTGGTGTAAATGTATGGAAGGCACTGTAGCCTTGCCCTTTCAGAATACTTTCAACAGATTTACATCAAGTCTCAGTTACAGCACAGATATCTACATTCCCCACAGTGAGGAGGGCTTGAAGGGTGTGGAGTTTTTTGTTTAGGGTCTGATTATTGAGCAGTGACACTTTAAGGTTGCTTGCAGACTATTTCAATATGTTGGTAGTTTTGTCTTTTTGGCATTGCCTAACAAAGGCTCTAAGAGGTGGATAAAGTTTTAGCCAATATCCAAAAGGCTAGCAACTACTTAGTCTTTTTAGTTGTACCAAAAAGCACAGCAGATTTTAACAATGTTCAAAACAGTTTAATATGGTGTAGCCAGTTCCATATGGCTGTAAAGCCAATTTGAAGATCAGTAGCAACAGAGGAAAACTGTTTACTAGACCTGAAAAAAAAAACATTATTGTCAGCATAAAATATGCAGTTAAGAAGATGAAATTCCCAAGCTAAGTCATTTATATACAAGAAAAGAGAATAGGATCAAGCATTGAACCATGGAGTACACCAGTAATAGTATGTCCTGTCATGTAAATTTATTATGTCCAATTAAAACAAAATAGCAATGGGAGAGATAGCTAGGGAACCACTGAATGACCACAGAAAAAAAATCTAATGTCAATCAGTTTGTGTAATAGAAGACTGTGGTCCATAGTGTCAAAGACTTTTTTCAAGTCAAGGAATATAGTACCAATGGGTTCCATATTACTGTATATATGATCAGTAAAGTAAAAGATAGCTGTAAGTGTACTGCAGTTTTGGTGAAATCAACGCTCTTGGATAGACAGAGTAACATATGGTGTAATGTACTCTAGTATTTGCTCATAAATAAAATTTCCAGAAATTTGGTAAGGTAGCAGAGATTTGAGATGGGTTGAAAAATAGGGGCTGATACATGGTGGAGGTTTTGGGTAGAAGTAATACAAGGGCAGGTTTACAATTGTATGAAAAGACTATGGTGGCGAGAGTCAGGTTAAATAGGTGTGCTGTTGGCTTAGCAGGTAGATTGTTACCTACACTAAGAATGCTACAGCAAATATGATGGAATTTTGGGCTGCAAGCAGAATCTGTGCTTTTTAAGAGTTTCAGGACTGGTGTTTTTGTAATTATCTTAAAGTGAAATTGTGGATATTGAAAGATTTTATGCAGAGGGAGGGTAGGGTAAGTAGCTGTGGCCTTGTTAAACAGGATGTTGTTATTATTGGAGGGGGGGGGGTTATAGATGCTATGATACAGATATTCCAAAGAAAGTTCTCCAAACTAGTTTTTGGTTATGTTTACTACCTACATGTAAATGTCTCATTCTCCAGATAGTTTAACAATTTTTCATGAAAAGTTAGGCAATGTTACTGGTCAAATTATCTTTAGCATGCCTTTAGATTGACTTCTACCCTTAAAGGCACAGGAGTAGCTACATCTTGAATATTAATGTTAAATGTAATTTTGTATGCCTTAATATACAAAAAAGAATAAAGAAATCTTTACACAGAAATATATATTCTTTTTAGACCTGAAATCACAACACCATCATATATTTATATTTCTGATAGCATTGAACAGAACTGAAAACTGCCGTTCTTTTTTAACTGACTGGTATGTAAATATTGCAGTTTGTAAATTACATTAGGCTATTGCATCCTGAATGTGACCCTAAAGTCAATGGTATGTCGTTACTGCTTTAAGATATTCTTATGAATACTGTTATTATGTATTGTATAACCTAATAATATCTAGGTAAAGCAGACAAAGAAATCTCAGATATATACATTCATGTCAGAATATGTGCTCATCTATATTTTACTGTAATATAAAATGACAAAAATAGCATTTTCTTTAGAAAAGAGTCTCACTTTTGTCCAAAATTTTATAAGAACACACTAGTGATGGGATCCAGGTACATAGTGAGCTTTCAGCCCCAAAAGGAAAAAAAGTAACATTTGCATCAAACCAATGGCAAAAACAGAGTACTCCAATTGGTTATATAATACTACTGGTGAGTAGCAGCAAGAAGAAATATTACCACACATTTATTAGAATATGTCAAGACCTTCAGCAGTAAATGCACTTAACTGCAGATTCCAGGATACAAGAACATGCAAAATTATATATTTATGTAATGTACTGTACAGCATGAGTCTAAATGAGAAGGGGTCCCTAATTCCAATGACAAAAAAATATAGAATTTTTACTTCTGATGTAATTAAAAATTGGTAAATAAATATTTTAGGCAGACTATCTACTGAAATGTCATAAGTTACAGTGCCAAATTGCAAAACTGAAAAAAAAAATAGACTGAAAATACAATGGAAGAGTGAATATTGAACATCATGCTTCTCCTTTAAACCCTTTTTTTGCAGGGAACAATGACCCACACCTTACTTATATAGGTAGATATATAGATGTATAAATATGGTTGTGACTCAAAAGATAGAATGCACATTTGGTAGAACAGTTTTTGCGGATGTAAAAAACAAAGAACGCACAAATGAGTGAATGTTCATTTGTGTGAATCATATATATGGTTGAACTTAGTTTTATATAGTGTAGGCAAGCAGGTGTGTGTAGGAAAATTAACATCTGAATTAAAAAGTGGTTGTGAAGATGCACAAAACTGTTGTGAATATGCCAGTGTTCACATGTTAGGGTTATAGTAAGGGTTAGGTAAGGGGTGCATGTTTTGTGTTGTCTGTGTTCTATATCTTTTTATCTTGTATACTAGTACTGTTAGGGAAAATGTTTTTAGTAATGTAATGTGTAGGGTCACAGGGTTAGCACACATGAATAAGGTGGTTGGGAGGAGGTCTTACTCGTGTATGTTAACCTTAAGTGTAACTCTAATCATACCCCTCACCCTAACCCTACACATTACATCTGTAAATGCCAGAGCTGTTGCTTAGCATTGTGTAAAAGTATGCATCTCCCTAATTTCAATAGATGTAATTTAGATTTAGATATTTGCAGGTGGAGTGAGTACTGTTTCTATGGATTCCACCTGTGCAACAAATGCAGACATTTACTTTGACTGTATACATCACTGCTTCCCAAAACATAGCAAAAGGAGGCTCTCAAAAGTTAGGGAAATGCATACTTTTACACAATGCTAAGTAACAGCTGTGGCATCTGTCAGCACTTATAAATAACTAAGTACATTTTTGAACTTCCTTACAGAAGTTTCACTTCTAACACCCGTGGTGACCACGCACATATTTTTTTTTGTATTTATCTGTGAGACCATTGAGTTTTAAAGATATTACAGAAATCATCATACTCTTAAAAAATTATTATTCCCACCTTTTATGTATAACAGTTTGTTTGTTAAATGGCTGGTTCCAGCTTTAGTGTTACATGCATATACTGTTTGGCAGGTTGATATTTTATACAGTTGTTTCTTGTCATATCCATTTGAGCCTATGTCACATCTTACAGAACTTTTTGTTTTATTGAAAGCCCTCAAACAAACAAAAACAAAACACCCCAATGCTCACTAAACGTAATAATAACACAAAACTATGTATATCTTCAAATATTAAAGTTTTAATCATGTAATTGGAACAAATATTCCTAACTAACAGCCACACAAACAGACTTGAGATAACCTAAAAGAAATATTATCCATGATTAGATGCATGGTACAGCCTGAACTTCTATTAAGTGTTGTCTGGATTTGTCTTATCTTAATAGCTCTCTTAGCCGGGAAAACACTTGAATGTTTTCAAAAAACATTTTCCCAAAGCAATTTCTCTTTACCAGATTGTCTCCTAGAGACATGAGAACCAGACACAAAACCACCAAGCATGCATTCTGTTTACTAGAAAAAAAGTTGTGTAATATTCAATATTCTTTTTCATTTACTTGCTTTCTTTTAACACTTGTTAATAGATTAAGCTAAGGACCTTAACCCAGTAATTCTCCTATGCAAGAATGAGAAAATGCACATACATTTTCCTTTTTTCATACTCTTTTGATCAGATTTTTCTTTTTCCTCTTCTTTTTTACATTGCAGTGCCTACATTTCTTAAAACTGAACAAGGAGAAAGAGAGAGGAAAGAAGAAATAAAAAAACAGGAGCACCTATTTACATTAGTATCCCAATTATACTTAAAAATAACTGAGAAAATTTTACTTTATAGCATGCAAAGAAAACCATGCACTATTAAAATAGTACCAAAAAGAAAAAAAATTCTTTTAACTTTCTTCCTCCTCTTCCCCTCTACTTAGCATTTTTCTGAACATTAATGACATGAAGTAGGGCATATGCTTTAGCGTCCCCTACAAATTTAACAAAGTCTAAGAAAAGTCTGATATTTCCAAATTTTCTTGTTCTGTCATATTTCCCAAATATAATTATTGCTTTGTAATCCCACATTTGTCAAGTTCCAAGTTACTGGTTTTATTCCTGTTCATCTCCATCTCCCAAATCCTGTCTCCACTTTATTTTCAATGTACTCTTGATTCTTCTAGTTCACTCTTATGTTTTATTCCTTCTGTCAAGCATTTTCTGTTGAAACATTGGAAAAGTTTCACTGACACGGTCTCTCTGTGGTCTTTATTACTGGAGGAACAAAAGCAGAATCTCCTTCTGTTTCACAGCTCACTTTTATTGGATAAAATTTTATATTTCCTCCTTAGTATGTACTTCATCAAAAAATGATTTTGTCCCTCCAGGGAAAAATATTTTGAAGATAGCTGGGTACAGCAGCTTGAATCTCATGCCTGCTTCTTGACATTTCCTGAATAATGAAATACATTTACTCCCCCTCTGCCTGCTGTACAATGAGTAGTTATTCTCCATAAACTCTCTGCAGTCTTCCACTTTTAGTACTTTGTCCTTTTGCCACAGTGTGGTCTGAATCAACTCCTTCTGCTGTTAAGATTGCATCTTTACTATTAAATGTCTAGGTTGCTTTCCCATAGCCAGGTTTGGAGCATACACATTGTGTGCCCTTTCAATTAATAATTCCTGTTGTGGAATACCATTTCAGGTGTTTATTTGTGCTTTTATAAAATTAATATGGCCTGTTCCTTCCAGCTTCTCTGGTACAGCAGAAAATCTCAGGTTTTCCCTGTGTGCTCTGTCCTCTAATTGTATTACTTTTTGAAACATCATAACTTGTGCCATCTCATATTCAGCCAGCCTTTTCTTCATTTCCACCTCTGAGTTTTGCAGTTTTATCACCTAATGTGAATATCTGTTTAAAGCATCTTCTATTTTTTTTCCAGGCTTTTATTGTTTGAGTTGATATACTCTGTCAGTATTGCATTTATTTTAATCAGGTCTATGTGCAGCTGCCTTATAGTTTCCTCTAGGTTACTGGAAGTCATGTCTGGAGCTTGCACTCATTTTTGCTGAACAGCTGCAGGTTGCAGTACTTTTCCAGTCAGTGTTTTTGTTACATTTTGTAGCTGATTTCATTTAGATCGTCTGTATTTCTTTTTTCCTGGCATCCAGGCAGTGCATGTATTAGCCAGTTACTGAAATTTAACCAGAGATTTAGGTCCACTGGCTTTATCTGCTAAGTTTCTGTTTTTACACTGGGAGAGCTAGAATTACGTTGTTACTCAGTGTGCAGCCATCTTGGAAGTCCTCCAAGCAGCACAGTGCTTTTGTCAGGTACATAGTGTCTAGGCATCATCTAATATTCTGCCTTGCCCGGTGAAATATTTATTTATTTATTTATTTATTTATTTATTTTACTCCTGGTGTAATTAGAACTTAGTGCACTTACATTCTGGGCATTACTTTTATCTGGCCTTTTGAGCAGGTGTCAAAAAGTCCCTCATTGGAAACAGGTACAATGCCAGATTATGCCAACAAAAGTCCACTAAACGTTTTGGATTTGCTAGCTGCATATGAGACAATATTTCAGTTTCATAGAGGAAGATATAATAACATTTTCAGACAATCCTAATAGGATACTTTAGTACAAGACACATGCAAGAATGCCATTTTAACCACAGGGGCTTCACTGCATCTCAATCTTGATTTACACAGTAAGTAATACTCTTCTTTTTTTAAAAGTATACTGCGGTGGTGGTGCTGCAGTAGCGTTGTCGCCTCACAGTAAGACGTTGTCCGGTTCAATTCTCAGCAAGAGCGTCTTCTGTGTAGAGACATGCATGAATGGGTGTACCTTCGTGGAAGGTTGTGTGTCAGGGCTGGCAACTCGGCACGTAAAAATCTACTGACAATCATTAGCGGACCGGAGTTCCGCTGTGGTGACCCCTAACCGGGAAAAGCCGAAAGACACAACAACAACTCTTCTTTTTTAAAAGTATGGAGTTTAGGCCTCATCCTATAATCAGTAACAGAAGTACTGTCTTTCGTAGTCAAACATTTATGATGTATTTTTTACTTCTAGTATAATGAGAACTTAGTGCATATATATAACTGACATTAGTATTATTCTGCTTTGTTGAGATGAGGGCAATTAGCCCCTAAATGGAAACTATTTATAACACCAGACTGGGTCGCAAACGTCTTTGGGAAATACTTGATTTGTTATCTGTATATAAGAGGCCTTTGACACACACCAAACTTCTGAATCCCTTTCTACACCCAATAATTTCATCACATCTGAGTCCTGGTTTATACAGCAGCCCATGGCCATTGTCAGTGCATACAGTTTAGGCTTCACCTTTATAAAACAATGACATTTGAGCACAGAGATAAAGCCAGTTTCTACTTGTCTAAAACTTGAAACAGTCAGAACCAAAAAAAATTATCCTGGATGGCCATCAAAGATGTCAAATTTTTACTGTCTCTTATATAATGTAGGGGCTACACCAAGTAACAACCTTTTAGAAGAACCGATTAATGGTTCTATTGTTTTTACAGAAAGTCCTTAATAAGCTAAATTGGCTTGATCATTCATTTTTATGTAGTCTCAAATACTCCCACAAATGATCTCTAATTAATTTATATATTAGAATTAGGTCTTCTATCCATTGTAACAGACACAACTTACTTAGTCTTTCTTCATATGAAAACATTTCAAAGACATTGATTAGTTAAGTAAATATATGTTACATTCCTTTCAACATTTCCTGCTTTGTTTTCATAAATAGATACCATACGTTTGTGCATAATGCTTCTGCCTTCCTTGATGTAATAAACTTCCTAACGCATCCCACGATTTTACTACATTCCTTCACTACTGTGCCTACAGGTTGACTGAAACATAGTTTACTATATACTAATGACTAAGATCTTTAAATGTGTTAGCAATTTCAGTTACTCTGTCCTAAATTTTATAACCATAATCTGCATTGTACATATCAAAGTACATTTGTGTTATCAGTATTAATTTTCATTTTGTTTTTTTCTGCCTCCATCCAAATTTTGTAAACATGGTTAAGGTCTACTATGATCTTCCATGCTTGTAACATATTTACCAAGTTTCAAATCATCAGCAGAAATTTAGTAAAACTGTCAGATGGAATCTTAATGTCATATATATTTCGACGAAACAGATATGGTCCAAGGATGGATCATTGGGGAAGCGCTTAGACATAGCCCATGGTTTCTGCATAACACATTCCAAAATCAACCTGCCATTCCCTTTATTTGATCATTTTCCTGTCATACTGATGAGATATTGAGATTTACAATCTGTGTAACTTATTAATTAATAATTTATGAACTACTCCATCAAAGGCAGAAAGGAATTGATATAAATCACATCAGCTTTTTATGTTTGTTATACAGCCATGATTATGTAATAGAATTAGTTGTATATCAGTGGTAATATAGCCTAAACCTATGCATGGTAATGGTTATTTTATAGTCCAATTTTCCTAAACTTGTTAAGTAAAATATCACTTTTCCAGTACTGAATAAAAATCCTATGGGCTATAGCAATTTGTATTATATTGTGAGCCCTTCTCTTTAAAATAGATTTTACAATAACAGTCTTTCATCACTCTGGTAACTGTTTTTTTTTTTTTGTAAAAGTAGGCAGAAAAAATAAACTTCAGATGGACAGCAAGAACCTCATTAAATGTTTTTAAATCTTGATTTGTGATCCCATTCTTACAAGATGGCTTTGTAAGATCT
The DNA here is from genome assembly GCF_019279795.1 of Protopterus annectens. Lineage (NCBI taxonomy): Eukaryota > Metazoa > Chordata > Ceratodontiformes > Protopteridae > Protopterus > Protopterus annectens. The sequence continues at coordinate 107,803,307 of NC_056751.1, read as the reverse complement.
ACTTTGCCCAGAAGGTTAATGAGCCCTTTTGGATATTAGTAAAGCACCCTTTTCTCTAATTCTACAAAGAATGGCTATAGTAATAGGTTCATAGGTTGGTACTAGGCTATTGGCCTAGTCAAAAGGTACCCTGGCTTTCGCCACCCAGGAAAATTATTTTCCTGTGCCACTGTCGAGCAGAACCACAGAAGTGATCCCCGGGGTGAATTTCCTATTTCCCATTCAATCATCAAGATTTTTCTTGAAGAGTGCTAATGAGGAGCTTTGTTTGATATAAATAGGTAGTTTATTCCAGAGTATGGGAAGTCTCTGGGACAGGAATCTATCCCTCCAGGATGTTCTGTTTATTGTGGTGACAAGGTTTAGGTCCCTAGAGCATGTAGCTCATAGAGATTGGTATTTCTTTAAGTGGAGCATGTCTAAAAGCTCTGGGTTTGACATAGCTTTGTGTGTTAGGCAGAGATTGCCTCTGAGTAGGCGATATGTAACAGAGTAAAGCTGCAGTTTTTTTAGACGGTCAGTGTAGGGCATTTGTTTGAGACCAGTAATCCTCTTTGTGAGGTACTTCTGTGGCCTTTCCAGCTGCTGCAGATGTCTTGTGAGGTACATTCCAAAAGGGGCATTGTACTCTATAATGGGTCTAATGAGTGTCGAGTAGAGGGGAACAATGACCTCTTTTTTCCTGGATGAGAACCCTTTTATGATGAGGTGTGCCACGTAGAAGGACTTCCTGACTACTGTGTCGATGTGACTATCAAAGGAGAGACTACTGTCCACCTGGGTCCCAAGGTCTCTTATCACGCATTCGGTGTTAAGTAGATTGCTGCCTATGTGGTAGTTCATGGGTACAGAGTTTTTACCAAAGGGGATGACACTGCAATTTTTGGCATTGAGCTTGAGGCCATGGCTCTGACACCAGGCATCTGTCTCAGCGAGGCCCTTCTGTAGGATGTCCACATCATTTGGGGACTTGACTATGGCTCCTAGTTTGCAGTCATCTGTGAACTTCATTAGCCAGAGGCCTTCTGTGTTAGCCTGGAGGACTGGAGGTTGTCTGGAGGCCTTGTCTGTTTTCTTAGTGGTAGTAAGTTTTCAGAACTAGTTTCATCCGGCCGACGTATTCCTGCATCCGTATTGTTTGGTTTCTGTCATGTGTTTTAAATCAGATATACCTGTTGCTCAGGCTGCTGCAGAGAGATTGACCTACTGCCAGCTGTGATATTGAGAAAAGATAAGTGTTTATTCTCATTTTTGTCTGCATTTTAATTTAATATCTCTGTAATCTGTACAACTGTACTTATTCTTCTTCTTGTTTGTCTGCACCCTCCCTCCCTGTTCTTGTTTTGGTGTTAGTGTTGGTGGCTCTGGAATTGCCCGCCCCTCCTGTAAGTCTGTATTTGAACATTCCTCCTGAGTCCATCTCATTTGCTCACTTAACCGAATACAGTGAGATCATGTTATGAGTCTAGTGCTTACTCTACATAATACAGAGAGAAGATTTGAGAAGGCCAACCCACTTAGGTTCTTCCTTCCTGTCTTCTTGCACTTTACTAACAAAAAAAAAAAAAAATTCATCTGCTTTTACTGTATTTGTGTTTCCTCCTAATTTATTTTGCTTTTGCCTCTTCTTAAAAGTTCTCAGTTTTATTTATTCTGCTGCACTTGTTGCTGCTTGGTAGTAGCCTGATTAAATTGTAACTGTTATTCTAAGTCTTTTGGTTTAAGCACTTGGGCTTCATACTGGTTGTTTTACATTAAGAAGGTTTGTGGTCTGCACTGTTGTGGCAGGAGAGGTAGCTTACATCCTTCTAAGCTGGGAATTGCTGATTGAAAGCTCAGTGTCTGCTATTCTAAAAGTGTATTAGTTCTGGTTTAAGCACTTGGGCTTCAGGCCAGTTATTCTACATTAAGAAGGTACTCTTGTGGGAGGAGAGGCTGCATTCTGCCCTTCTGAGCTGAGAATTTCTGGTCACAGGCTTAGTGTGCCTGCTTATTCAAACTGTTTCTTTCTGAATTTGGTGCGCCTTGTTGCTGTAGCATAGGACCAGATTCAGCCCTGCTGAATCTAGCTTTGTTTGTATAACTTGAGCACTGATCCAGGCCATCTTTTTTGGAGAAGGTTCCCCTGCAGCCTAGTAGCGGGAGTGTGCAGTTAGAACTTGTCTGATTGAAGACTGCTGGAACAGGGCTCGGTTTTGAGTTTTTTTCTGGTTAATTGGGTAACTTGTTTAAATCAGATTGTTTGTTTTCTATCGCTTTATATATTAAAACAAATTCACTTTATTCATCTGCTTTTACTGTATTTGTGTTTCTTCCTACTTTATTAGCATTTACTACAACTCTGAACTGAGATATATAACAATAAGCATATTTTTATGCGCATTTAAAGTGTTTTTTGATTGTATCTGCTTTATTATCTGAAAAATATATATATATATATATATATATGTATATATATATATATATATATATATATATATATATATATACTTGTTTCCCATCTTTCTAAGCTAGTATAGTCCAGTTTTCAGGTTAGTGCTGAATTCAGGGCTGTGTTACAAATCTCTGTGTTTGCCCATACCTTACTTGGATAGAAGAAAGTTTCTCTGTTCACCTGTGAGAGAGGGGAGCTTTGAGCAGCCTATATGTCCCTGGAGGAGTGGTTTCAGCACAGAAAGTAGTAGTTTATTGGCCATTTTGGGCTAATTTATATCTCTTTCATTTCCCTGCTATAAAAAAAACATTTGCCCGGTTTTGCGCGCCGGGCAGTGCCGGTTAGCTAGGGTATAACTATTCCCAGCTCCACAAAGTCTCTTCTTCAATTTTTCTCTTGGAACTAGACAAACTTTCAACTTAAGCACTCAAGCCATTCATTTCTCAGCCCGGCACTTGCTCAAACCTCATAGCAAGCACTTATAAACCCTAGCACTACAGAAGGACAAGGCTCTCTATTCAATCTTACCAGCCATTCAGTTAAACAGTTTACTGTACCTATCCAGGCATGTCTAAAGGGCAGTTTCAGGTGTACTCTCCAATCCAACTGGTGAATCTGGGCATTTTGAGGCAATGTTACAACTGCCTCATGTACACAGACAACCCTCTCCTCCTACCACCAAACACTAATACATGTGAGAGATGCAATTATACAGCCAAACTGGAGGCTAAGCTCTCTAAACCCAAGGCTGGATCAGACAGTCAAGAGGAGAAGGGAAATACTGGCATCACACCACCAGTCTCACATAGACCCATTAAACCAGCACCGGCAAAAAACACATGTAAATACACAAAAACATACTCGGAGGCTCTAAATAAAAATCTGTAAAAGCAACAGAGCCCTTCAAAGCAGACATCCAAGCAACCACCACCCCCCAACACAAACCATGAAACACATACTTCACAAAACCAGTGTGCCACGCAATCACAGCCCTCAAGGCAAAATAACATACCCAACATACTAGTAATAGATGACTCTATAGTCAGGCACACTGATGTCCCACTCACTAGGCTGAATAAGGAGAAGGTTACTGTTAGCTGCATGTCGGGTGCCAGGATCTGCCACATAACAGAAGCTCTCAGGTCACTTCAGAACAAGTACAAATACGACTCTATCATTGTCCATGTTAGTGTGAATGACCTGAGCCGTACCTCCCTGGACTACATGAAAAGAGACATGGAAGAGCTCTCTGATCACATAGCCCAGGCCGGTATGACCCTGACCCTGAGTAGCATCCTGCCCTCACCAAGAGTGATACCACGGTATAAAGAAAAAAATATCAATTTCAACAACTGGCTAAGTTTCTGGTGTCATTCAAAGGGGATCCAGTGTCTGTCTGCCTGGGATGACATGCTCGACAAGCCACGCTGCTTCGCTAGAGATGGCTTGCACCTGTCGCCCTTAGGTTTTCGAATACTAGCCAAGGCTCTTGCCAGCCCCCATAGTGCCTTTTTTAGGCAAGGCTCAAAAGACAAACCCACCACCGTAAATAGCATGAGTAACAAAAATCTGAGAGTAATACTACTCAATGCCAGAAGTCTAAACCTCAAAATGTGCACACTCGAGGCACTCCACAGTATGGAGAAAATAGTTATATGTGCAGTAACAGAAACCTGGTTTAAGGCTTCAGAGAGCACCCCAGCACTACCAGGCTACAACTCATACCATACATTTTGGCCACAAAACCCGGACCGAAATACAAAAGGCGGGGGAGTATCCATATTCATCAAGGATACCCACACCTCCAGGTTAGTGGCACAGCACGATGCTTCAGAGATTATCCACGTGCAACTAACAATGGGCAAAACTGTAATTCAAATTGTAGCTTGCTACAGATCACCCACCATGTCCCAGGACCCCCATTCCACATTTCTGGAAACACTGGGTAACATAAAGGTCCTACCAAACACTCTAATACTTAGTGATTTCAACTACCCAAACATTAACTGGGAGAACTACTCAAGTACTAACTCCCTTGTCCAACATTTCCTAGAATTTATAAACTCAAATGCCCTGGAACAACTGGTCAACACTCCCAGCAGAGGTGACAACATATTGGACCTGGTCATCATCAACATGGGCAACCGGTGTTCCACACAGGAGGTCAACCCCTCGCTGGTTAGATCTGACCATAAACAAATCAATTTGGATATCCACATTCCGCCCCCACCCCTGGACAAGGAAACCACCATGATAAACTTTTCAAAAGCAAACTTCATGTTACTTAAGACAGCGGTGGAAAGTTTCAAAGCCCCCATGCTAAAGGATAACACTGTTCAAGCTGCAAAATCCTTTACTAATGCATTCTGTGGGCACCTACAAGAATGCATGGATCATGCTATCCCAAGCAAAACCAGGACTCACTCCTCCAAGAAAAGGAAACCAGTCTGGTGGACCCCTGCCATAAACAAGCTATACAATAGAAGGAGGAAACTAGTACAGAAAAGAGTAAAATCCCAAGAAGGGAAGACATCCCTGATCAGTATCAGCAAGAAACTACGATCCCTCATAAAATCGTCCAAGGCAAGCTTTGAAAGAAAACTTGCCAAGGACTCCAAAGATAACCACAAGGCATGCTTTAGCTATGTCAAGAATCTAAGTGGCAATGCTCAGATCTGCTCGGAGTTAGTGCAGAATGGCACAAAATACACTGAACCAACTGATATTGCCAACATCCTGGCAGACAGGTTCAGTGCAAACTTCACCCCCTCTCACCCCCAAAAGGGCCCATAACCATACCAGAAGAATGTAGAATCCCTGAAATCACAGACACTCAGGTTAAAATAGCCTTCTCCAAAGCCATAAACACAGCATCAATGGGACCGGATGGTGTCCCAGGCTGCGTTCTACACAAGCTCAAAGATGAACTAACCCCTCACCTAAACACACTGTTCAAACTCAGCCTTTCCACAGGCTACGTACCCATAGAGTGGTGCACAGCAATGGTTATTCTGCTCCACAAAGGTGGAGCCACAACAGACTCCAGGAACTATCGCCCTATAAGCCTGACTAGCTTGGTCTGCAAGGCTATGGAGTGCATCATCATGGAACTCATTAACAGAGACACTGGAAACCTCCAAACACTGGACCCTACCCAGTTCGGCTTTGTTAAGGGCAGATCATGCCTCCTAAACCTGGTGGACTTCTTTGAGACAGTTATCAAGGCTATAGATGAGGGAAAGGTGGTACACACAGCCTACCTAGACCTCGCAAAGGCCTTTGACACCATTCCCCATTCTGGTATTATAGACAAGCTCACCAGCCTGAACATAAACCCTTATGTCACAAGATGGGTTGCCAATTGGCTCATGGACAGAACCCACATGGTGAGAGTTGCGGGAGCTAGGTCTGACTTTAAACTGGCTACAAGTGGCATTCCCCAGGGCTCAGTCCTAGGACCCCTCCTGTTCGGCATATACTTCTCAGAGGTACAGACAAGCACAGGAGGACTATGGCTGACCAAGTTTGCAGATGACTGCAATCTAGGGGCTATAACTGACTCACAGGCTGACACAGACATCCTCCAAAAGGGTTTCACTGAGACGGATACCTGGTGTCAAGATCATGGCCTCAAGCTAAATGCCAAAAAGTGCATAGTTGTTCCCTTTGGAAATAACAAAGTACCTACAACTACCACATAAGTGGCAGTCCCCTAAATACAGAAAACGTAATAAGGGATCTGGGGACCCAAGTAGATAGTAATCTCTCCTTTGATAATCACATTGCCAAAGTGGTTAGAAAATCCTTCTATGTGGCCCACGTAATCACAAAAGGGTTTGCATCCAGATCAAAAGATGTCATTGTGCCCTCTACTCATCACTCATCAGACCCATCATAGAGTACAACGCCTCATTTGGGATGTACCTTACAAGACACCTGCAACAGCTGGAAAGACCATAGAAGTACCTCACCAAGAGGATCACTGGCCTCAAACAGATGCCCTATGCAGCTAGACTGAAGAAACTCCAGCTGTACTCAGTTGCATACCGCCTGCTCAGAGGTGATCTCTGCCTGACATACAAGGCCATGTCCAACCCAGAATTTATGGACATGCTCCACCTAAAGAAAACCTTATCCCCTTGAGCCACACACTCTAGGGATCTAAACCTCACCACAACAATAAATAAGACATGCTGGAGGGATACATTCCAGTCCCAGAGACTTCCCATGCTTTGGAACAAGATTGCAATCTACATTAGGCAGAGCTCCTCACTAGCACTCTTCAAGAGAAACCTTGACGAGTGGATGGGAAACAGAAAGTTTACCCCGGGGATCAATTCAGTGGCTCTGCTGGACAGAGGCACAGGGAACTAATCTAAGGGGGCAGCAAAAGCCAACACATTCTGGCTAGGCTTATAAATGCCTTCGGGCAGATAGCCTAGTACCTACCTATGAACCTATGAAACTATGTGACACAGAGCACCTCTATGACACTGTTCAAGAGGAACCTGGACGAGTGGATGGGGCTCTATAAATTCTTACTGGAAATAATGCCCACAACCGTCCTGGACATGGGCAGTTATCACTAAATGCAAACTTGGGTATTGACTAGTACTTCTACAGTATTACATTGGGTTGAAACAACTAGGCTTAAAATTACTTCCAGGTCGATAGTCTAGTAATCTCCTGTGATCCTATGTCAATACAATAACCAAATATATTGGGCAGAATATCTTGTGGGTAATTGGGCTTGATTAAATTAATGCACTGAATGCAGTGCACAGTTACAGTCAGAGTACACTATAGGGAAATACGTAATCAGTCTAGCCAAACACCCACACACTCAGGCTGAAACTGACTCAAAATCAAAGATACAACATTTTGCAGGTTTTTGAAGCAGCCACTTTGAACACTTCCTCAAGAAATGGTTTGTATCTTGTGAAGGCAATCATTTGCAGATTCATGAAGCAGGTGATTAGTACATTTGCACAATACAGTTAGCTAAGCCAAACAGTAGGATTCAGGCTGCAGTTCCTCTGTAGAAGTTAGAGCAGATAAAACAAAATATGAGAGGTGTTGTTCATTTGTTGTTTCTTTTTTAACAAAAAAAATCTTTATTGAATTATCACTTATGACATAAGCAATTATGCATTTATATAAATGAAAACAAACCACGCTGACATATTTTCAAGCATTATAGATCACATGTAATCTTCTATACAGCCATTGTCGAATATTATGCCCCCCATCCAATTCCTACCTTTCTTAAAACCTCATTCCTCCTCCAAAACATTATTCTGCATGTATTCTTCCTAGAATTCCTTTTTTTGTATGTAATTTGCATCTACCCTTTTCTAAAGATCTCACTTCCAGTTATTTTATCTCTGCTACTATATTCACTACTTCTAATACTGTTGGTTAAGACTTTGATTTCAATTCTTTTGATGCTTCTTGATAATATACTGACTTACTTACAGGCATTAACAACATTAATTAATTAGAACAAGTTCAGTGCACTGAACTAAAATGGAATACAGAATTGGACACTGAAATTAAAATTTTGAAAAATGTGATACTATCAAGATGACATTTATTTTTTTTTTTTTATTTTATTTTACATTTGTTAACCGGGAGGATCCGACTGGATACATGTCCATTTTCAGCGGAGGCCCGGGGAGAAAAGCTCCAGACAAAACAATACATCAAGTCACAGAAAAAACAAATATTAGTTAAGTAATACAGGTAAGGTTTAGTTTTCAATAATCAAATCAGTGTAAGGTTAGTAATTATAATATATTCATTCTATGATTCAGTAGATATCCCTGAAGCCCCAAGACTGGGAAACAATGTATGTAGAGAGAGATAGCTAGCCCGGATTAAGACAGTAGCAGGTACGTGTTGATCGTAGATGTAGTTTTAGTTTGGTCTTAAATAGACTTAAGGAGGAGAGTGAGGTAATATCAGGGGGAAGTTTGTTCCAAATTCTCCCTACTGAGTTGGTTAGAAGAGAATCTCCGGCCATGTTATTAGTTTTGCAAGTTTGGATGAGGAGGCGGCAGGATGACCTCAAAGTTCTAGGGTTATTGCAAAGGGAGATAAGTTTTTTGAGTGAGGAGGGTAGCCAGGCCTATAAATTATTTTGTGGGCAAGGACTAGAAGGTTATCAGAAATAGGTTTTGGTAACTCAAGCCAGTTAACCTGGGTTAAATTGGTGCAGTGATGGGTTCTGTATGGTAATCCGTAACAAACCTAGCAATATGATTATAGCAAATGGTGAGTTTGTTCATGACTGTTTTATTAATATTCTGTAGTAAGGGGATGCATACAAGAGTGTGGAGAGAAGATGGGTTTGGGCAATGGCAGATTTAGCTTGGGGGTCAGGAATCTATTTATTCTATATAGCGAGCCTAGTTTTTATTGATGGATTTAATCATTAAGTTTACATGAATGTCAATTTCAGGTTGTTGTCTATAGTTACCCCTAGTAATTTTGTCGAGGATCCGAGATATAATAGTCCCATCCTTTGATTGGATCAGAAATTAAAGGGGCTTGACCTTTGTGTCGGTGAGAACAGCAACATTTTAGTTTTTTGGATTAAGTATCAGGCTTACGACTAGAGAGCCAGTTTTCTATTTTACTGAAAGTGGTTTGGGTCATAATTTGTAGCTCTATAGGGGTTGTACCAGTGCAAATCAGCGTAGAATCATCAGCGTATTGAAGGCAACTGGCATTTGATACAACTGTGTGTAGATCATTAATGAAAATCGAGAAAAGTAGTGGTCCTAAAATTGATCCTTGAGGGACTCCCAGAGTATTGGGAAGTAAGTTAGATAGTTTATTCTGCCATTGTACTGCTTGTTTTCTACCATTTAGATAGGAACTAAACCATTGAATAGAAGTAGTATCTAGACCAAATGAGTGTAGAGTATCAATTAGTAGTTTGTGGTCCACCATATCAAAGGCTTTGGATAGATCCAAGAATACAGCTGAGGAGATAATATTGTTATTGCGATGGGTGTTGATGGTATTGGAGAAGGCAAGAAGGGCAGAGGTGGTACTATGGAGAGGTCTGAAACCATGCTGAGTGTCGGCCAGTAGGTGATTGGCAAGTAGGTGTTCCATAACCTGTTTTTGCACACATTTTTCCATTATTTTAGATATGGGGGAGAGTATAGAGATGGGCCTGTAATTGGAGAGGTCTGTGGAAGTGCCTCCTTTATGGAGAGGAATTACATAGGATACCTTCCAGATGTCAGGGATTTTGGCCTCTGTAAGGGTGCGATTGATGAGTATTGACACTGGGAAGGCAATCGCTTCAGCTGCTTTTGTAGATATTCAGCTGGAAGTTGATCAGCTGACAGAGTGGTGGGTTTAAGTTTTTTGATTAATTTACGAATAAATGAGGTTGCTACAGGTTGAAAGGTAAATGGGGGAGTGTTTTTATTGGAGGGAGTATCAGGAGTATGAGAGTTACGTGGCAGTTGATTGGAGAGGGTTTGAATTGTCTCCGTGAAGAAGCAATTAAAGCTGTTAGAGACGAAGTTCGATGGTTTGTCTATGAGTGTGGCAGGGACAGGGGTGGTAGAGCGACCAGGGTGAAGAAGATTATTTAACCCGGCCCAGAATTTTTGTGGACAGTTTTGATGTTCAGTTTGCAGTTTCCAATAGTAGTGCCTTTTATCAAGTAAAATTAGTCTTTTGGTTTCATTCCTAAGTTGTCTATAGGTAGTAAGGTCAAGAGGAGTTTTAGTGGTACGCCAAACAGACCATGCCTTATTTCTGAGATGCATTTTCTGCCTGGTTTCTTTAGAGAGCCAGGGGACATCCCCTGACTTAGTTGTTTTTGAGCGAATGGGGGCATGATAGTTAAGAATCTCTAGGAATTTTGTGTTGAAATACTGAACTGCTTCATCTAATGGTAGATATTTAAGTATTGTCCAGTTACAGGAATTTAGTTCTAGTTGAAATTTGGTGGGGTCGAATTGTTTTTTATTTCTGACAGATCTTAGTGTGGAGTTCTTTGGGATAGTAATTTTGTGCTTAATTATGTAAGTGAGATGGTGATCACTAAGGCTATCTGGGAGGGTGCCAGACGTATATTGTTTGGGATCACTATTAATAAGCATCCAATCCAGTATACTCTCTTTTTGGTTAGATTTGTCTATCCTGGTAGGAGAGTTAATCATTTGAGTGAAGGAGTATAGGTTTATTTGAGTGGAAGGGGCTTGAGAGGAGCAGGAAGTCCAGTCTATGTTAAAGTCCCCAAGAACTATGGTTTCTTGAGGGAAGTGACTCGATAGCCAGTGCAGGGTAGCTTCAAGAGTATCTATGTTCTTACCTGGGGGAATATACACACAGATTATATAGATAAACTTAGTTACGTTGATTTGTAGCTTGGAAATAAGGATCTCCGCATTGTTAATCTGAGGTGGTTGAGTGACATCGATAGAGACAGTTAGATCAGATTTATAGAGAATGGCTACCCCACCTCCTTTTCTAGAGTTTCGGTCTCTCCTATGTATGTTGTACCCAGGTATAAGTATTTCGTTGTCCAAAGTGGATGGTTTTAACCAAGTTTCAGTTAGGCACAGGATATCAGGGGAGAGGTCAGCCATGACTGCATGAAGTTCATGTACCTTATTGTTAATACTTCTAATGTTCAGATGGCAGATGAAAAGGGAATTTGTAGGGCGAGCCAATAAGGGATAGGCTAAGTGGTCCTTGGAAATGGATGAGTTTTGGAGAATATTGGCAGGACCAGGGTTAGGATGTATGTCCCCATGTCTTAGCAAGTTTTGTCTTAGTTTGGAGATGAGTTTCAGGAATTTATTCACTATTATGTAGGAGTTCTTTTGTTTAAGGTTAATATTATTTGAAGTATAGGAGTATGGAAGAATAGTGCAATAAGTTGTATTAGTCCAAGTACCTTGAATATGATAAAAGTTTAAAAGAGTAAGTTCAGGGGCATTGGACCCGGCCCTGGGAACTGTGATCCCTGAGAGAGTTTGGGTTTCATACAGAGTTGTAAGATAGGAGGTTATTAGGATTGGTGCTAGTATGCAGTACCACATCTCTAGAGAATTGTAGTAGATGGTTCACAAGGAAGCACTTGCAGGTAATAGTGAGCGAATAGAGAGCTAAGGCTCTGAGGGAGTGAAAGATGAGTCGGGTGTGGATAGTAAGTGGAAGACTAGGCAATGAGGGTGTGACAAATGAGTCAGGGATGGATATTCATAGGGTAAGAGGGGTCACCTGTGCTATAGTGTAATTAAGTAGAAGGCAACTATGATTGGAGCTAAACCTGGTGGGTGTGGTTTTATGGTTATAAATGTAGAGGTAGTGGGGCGGTGGGATATGGGGCAGGGAGGGAGCCAGTGAGCCTGAGCGTGGCTTAACGGAGCTGGCTACACAGTCCCTACTATAACCTAGCGGAGTAACTCAGCTGGGTATATCGCCAGATTATGTAAGGAAATGTATATAATTTTTTTGTTTTCTGTTTGTATGAGTCCAATTTTCTTAGAGTTATACCAAATTGCAAGTTTAATTTCGTTTTGTAGAGTTATAATACTCCAAGAGAAGAACTTCTTAGACAAGTAATATTAGGTAGCAGCTAATTGATTCCCTAAAACAAAGGCAGTCGTGGATCCTTCACAGCAGCTTCCAGCCTGGGCTAATATCACTATTTTACCACCTTATTTTAAGTATTAAAGGGCAGCTTCTTCCGATGGTTTCGGCTGGAGGGGTAATTCCTTTTATTCAGAGTACTATGGGGCTGGTACACGAGGAAGCCACCTAAGAAAAAATGGAGGGAGCCAGAAGGTGCATTAGAGAGCAGAGAAATAATAGGAAATAATCATTGTCACCAGGACTTAGGAGCAGGTATCTTGTAACACAATAAAAATAAGCACTGTCTGAGATTAGTAGAGACTGCTGCTAGTTCAAAATTACAGTCGCTTACTGATTCAATCGCTAACACATTTAGCGGATGCTTCTTGAGCAAGTAAATGCAGTCGCTAGTATTTCAACACTCGACAATGGAGTCAGCTACTAGTCAGAACATTACAGTTGCTAATGATTCAACTTCTTGTTCAAATAGTTGTAATATC
>NC_056751.1:107750767-107785767 GCF_019279795.1 Protopterus annectens | reverse complement strand
CACTAACCCTTCCTTTATGCCTAAGGTGGTTAATGAGCTATGACTTAATCAGTCTATTAATATGCCTACTTTTTTAACCTCTCTGCATTCTGACAGTGAGAGGGTGCTGCATACTTTAGATGTCCATAGGCAACTCAGGGTTTATTTGGATAAGACTAAGGCTATTAGAAAATCTGATCCGTCATTTGCTTCTTTTCAATCTAGATCTTTGGGACTTACTGTATCCAAGCAAACTATTTCTTCTTGGATTTCTAAAACTATTTCCTTTTGTTACACTTTTCATGACAAAAGCCTTCCTTCAGTTAAGACTCATTCTACTAGAGCTGTGGCTTCTTCTAGTGATTTTTTCAAGGGCTTAGATACTAACTCTATTCTTGAAGCAGCTACCTGGACTTCTGTGCACACTTTTACCACTCACTACAAGTTAGATGGTATCTCTAGAGCTAGGGCTGGTTTTGCTAGTGCCATTCTTTGTGGCTTTTTATGGGTCTCCTCTGTTCCTTTCCCCTCTCCCAAGTTTCCTCTTGAGCTTTGGCACTCTCCCATATGTTAAGAATACTGCAGCAGTGAACGTAAGGACATAGTACAGTTGTGTAAAATCTTACCATAACGGTAAATGTTGCTGCCTTCACTGCTGCAGTATTCACTTCCTCCCTCCATCCCCCTAGTCCTTCGCCTTCCTGGATGTACAAATTACCTCTTGGGTTCCTTGGACTGGTGTTCCTACTGGGGCAATCACTTCTGATTATGGTAGGCCTGAACGTTACTTGTACGTGAAGTTCAGCGTACCTTAAAGCAACAGTAGCCTTTGGTAGACTGGCCAGGCACTGGGCTTCCATGGTAGAAAATTCCATATGTTAAGAATACTGCAGCAGTGAAGGCAAGGACATCTACCTTTATGGTAAGATTTTACATAACTGTACTTTGTTTAAGTAAAGTTAACATAACAGTAGATGTTTGAATGTTCACTGCTGTAGTAGCCTTACCTATATGGGTTATAACCTGATAAAGATATAACAGTTGGCAAGCTTCCAAAGATTCAAGCCACCTTCCATACACCAAAGCCATTACTCAGCTCAACTTGAGCTATCTAAAAAGATATGTTTGGGCACCAGGCCCTTCAGTGCTTTCATGCTAACAGAGAGAGGGTGGCTAAACCAGTCACAAGGGCAGTACTAGGAAAATAAAAATATACATCCTCAACCTAGTAACAAAAACATGCAAAAAAAGGGGGTATGGAGGGAGGGAGAAGGTACTGCAACAGTGATCATTTGAACATCTACTGTTATGGTAAGTTTCCTTCCTCAACTGTACTATATTTATCATTTGGATCACTGCTGTAGTAGCCTTAGCTATACGGGTAGATTACCAAAGCTTAGACTGACTGGGAGGAGGAAGGTTGAGGGTCCAGGAGTCCTTGGAGAATGGTCATAATAATTCCTGTCCTAGATCTGGAGAGGGAGTCTTGTTTATAATGGTTTGTAAAAGTATGCACAGAGGACCAGGTTTTTGCTTCTAAAATACTTCTAGAACACCATCCTCTGTGTTTTTTTTTTTTTGGAAAGGTTAAGTATGGAGTATCCTATCTCCCTCATTTTTGGGTTATGGAAAGAAGACAGCGAGATGAATACCTTGGTTCATAGTAAGCTCAGATACCACTTTAGCATGAATGAATGATTAGTTCTTAAGGAAACCTTATCTTTGTAGAAAATGAGATAGGACTGACCCACCATAAGAGCTTGCAATTCAGATTCTCTTCTCGCAGAGGTCAGAGCAGTGAGTAACACTATTTTCCATGTTAAGAACCTCAAGTCAGCCTGATGAGCTGGTTCAAATGGAGTAAGAGTTGTTTTTTCTAACACAAAATTAAGATCCCAAGGAGGAGCCATTGGTTTTCCTGCCAGCCTCTTATGCAAAACCCCTTTCAAAACCATTTTGACATGAGAGTGCATTGAAAGGGGAGGATCCATGGACGGACATGCTGAAATGGCCTAAAGTGAACTATGGAGGAGTAAGACAGCCTAGAAGATAATTATTCACACAAATAATGAATAATAAGGGGAAACACTAGCTTTGAGTGGATGCTAGTTTATTTTTTGGCACCATCTAGAAAACCTTTTCCATTTACTAATATATGATTTTCTAGTAGCAGGTTTTCTTGCCTCCTTTAATACCTACTGTACATCCTCATAAAAGAGGTGCATAAAAGATATTCAAATTCTATCATCCAGGCAGTTAGTTGCAGTTGTTTAGTTTCAAGATGCATCAAGCATCCCTTGTCTTGTTTGAGTAGATCCAGTTTGTGAGAAGGCTTGTGGTAATTACTCCTAGCCATTTCCAAAGAAGGGAGAGCCACTGTTGCCTAGGCCAGAAGAGATTCACCATATTGATCTTTGGAGAGTCCTTCTGAATCATCAAAATGACTCTGGATAATAGCACAAAGGGTGGAAAAGTGTACAGAAACATTCCTGTTCAAGGAAAATAAAATAAAATCTGTATTCAAGGCCTTTCTGCATGGAGTCCTGGACCATAATTTTTGCCAACTAATTGTTGTGAGTAAAGGTAAAAAGATCTATTTGAGATGTTTCTCATAGATGGATCAATTCCTGGAAGATCCTGGATTCGATTTCCATTTGTGAGGATCTGTCCTGGTCCTGTTCAACTTGTCTAGCACAAAATTTTGCTCTGATGGTTTTATATAATGCATGTAGAGTGAGATTGTGCTAAAAAGCTATATCCCAGGCTACCATGGCTAGTCTTCACAGAGAGTAAGATCTGGGCCCCCGTGTTTGTTTATGTATTACATCACTGTGGTGTTGAATGTTAACACTTATACAGGTTCTGGGAGGTGTATATGATCAAGAAAGTTGAGAGATGTATGGGTGCCAACATCTCTTTTATATTTATGTGTTTCAGTCTGTCTTTTCTGTTCCAAAGACCCTGCACATGTATATCCATAGATACTCCTCCCCAAGTAAAATCAGAGGAGTCCGTACAGACTGTGTTGGAGTTAGGAGGGAGAACAAGAGATTGAATTTTGAGAAATTTGGCCTCTCCACCAAAAGTTCTCCATTTTTCACAAACCCCAAAACTGGAATCTGGAATGTCAGGGGGTGCTGTTGTTGGAACCATACAGATTTCAGGCACCACTGGATTTTTCTCATGTGGAGTCTTGCAAGAGGAATCATAAGAATAAATAGAAGCTGCGAGACCCAGAATCCTGAGAAATTCCATGGCAGATACAGTAGTCTGAATGGAAAAACCCAGGGATAGAACCAGACACATATCTACATTTTCCATGGAAGAAAAACTCTTTGAACTAAGGTATCCATGAGATACACCAGGAAAACAATCCTGTGACAAGGAGTTAAATGACTTTTGTACATTCCCTTGGAACTCCAGTCTGTGTAGGAGATTCCTCATCCAGATGTGAGATTCCTGACACTTTGAAAAAGACTCTGCATAGAGGCAAGTCATGTAAATATCACAGGAGCCAGATGCTTTGTGAATATCCTTCAAACAGTGAATAGACTATGCAGAGAACTGATAATGTGATCCAAACTAAAAAAAAAAAAAAACTTAAGAACCATCCGAAATCTGAATGATATGCATCCTTTAAATTTACGGTCACCAGAAAACTCAAATGAAAAATAAGAGGTAACAAGCTGTAAAGGGATAACATTTTGAACTTGGGCACTATCACAAACAGGTTTAGAAAGGAAAGATCCAGAAATGGCCTCCAAGAATCTTCTTTTTGGCACCAGAAACATTCCTGAATAATATCCTTTGCTTATCTGTGGAGCAGGGACCACTTTCATTATCCCCTAAGACAGCAGATGCTGAATGACAGAAGACAAAAGAAGAGTTTGGTCTGGTGGATGAGGGGAAATTCCAAAAAAAAAGGGGACAGACTCCCATTACCATCTGTAACCCTGATCTGCTGCAAAAGAGAAATGGATATTCAGACTTTCTGGAAGGATTAAGGGTTTGCCAGGGTGGGAAGGGTGATGAGAATCTTGTAGATAGTCATTCAGACTTTTTTGATGGTTCTTTGTTCTTGGGGAGGTCCTTCTTTCTTTTTAGAACCTCCCTGCCATTGTTTTTTAAGCAGTTAGTTGCCAGCAGCTTGCTAAATTTGTTTATTTTGCTTACTTGGAAGATATATATTCAACTCCCATTCTTACCCAGACAGAAGTCCCACAAGAATCTATTCTTGGACCTTTACTTTTCAATATATTCACAAATGACATGCACAAATTAATCAAATATGCAACTTTAATACAATATGCTGAAAATTCTACCTTAGTATATACTGCCAAAACACTCACCCATCTCTGCAGGGGAAACATGATTCACAGAACTAAAAAAATAACTATACACATCCCAACTAATACTGAATGCCAAAAAAAACTTATGATTTTCACCTCTGCCACAAACCCAATAAATATCTCACAAATTCAGATTATGTCTACTAAATAACATTATCACTGAAAAGGTAAACCACACTTAGCCACTAGGAATAATCACTGACAACAAGCTAAAATTTTCGCAAAAACAAGCTGAAAAATAGATACATCATATAGAATTAATCCTTACCTGACTCTCTAAGCACATGTACAATCACCAGAGATCTTATTTTTTCTAACCCTATTACATGTCTCCCCCATTCATACTTTGGTCTTCTTCTTCAGTCTTTGATTCACCCTGCATCAGTGATGCATTGGGCCACAAGTTGACTTCACTGTGTCCTATCAGCTGCCACTTCTTTAGTTTCCTCCCAAGTGATATTCAGGAGATGGAAGTCTCTTGTTACAACTCCTTTTCAGTTTTGTCGAAGTCTGCCTGGTCTTCTCTTGTATCCAGCTAATTCCTAGTTGAGGGATTGCATAGGAATCCTGCTAGTATCCATGCAGGTAACATGACCAAATCAACTTGGCCTTCTTTGCATAATGCTATTTTCAAGTTTTAGTTGTTGTGTTCTTTCTCCAACACTGTCATTGATTACGTTTCCCATCCATATTCCCAAAATGCATCTTAACCATTTATGATGAGCAGCCTCAAGTTTTCTCATGGCTGATGCTGTGATTGGCCATAGCTCAGAGCCATATAAGAGTGTAGACAGCACCAGTATAACTTCACCTTCGTGGACAGGGCAATGTTTTTTGATCTCCAGATTTTGGATAGTCTATTGAATGCTGCACTTGCTTTTTCAAGTCTAACCAGCACTTCTTTCTTGCAGTTACCTGTATGAGAGAAGAAACTGCCCAGGTAGCAGAAGCTATCTTTTGTATCTAATACTGATACTGCAGAAGTTATGTTTTTGTTGACATTCCATGCTTCACTGACCAACACTTTGCATTTGTCAGGATTTATTTTAAGGCCTACTTTTCCACCCTGTTTCTCCACCAATGTGGTCATTGTCTGCATTCCACTCAAAAAAATTTCTCAACCAACTAGAAAAATGTTACTATAAAATAACTAAATTTACGGACAGTCTCCCCAATAAATAAAATACACCACTAATTCAGTAACATTTACAATAGTTAGATTTTCAACAAACAGTAATACTTGCACAGCTTAAAACCACATACAATATCCTAAACAAACATCCAGCAATCACAATCACAAACATAATTGAAAAATTAAAAATATGAACCACCTAGATATCTCAGATCTCAACACCTAAACCAAATTATTTCTTATATCTAGCAACCAGCAAGGAAATTCACTTTACTCAGTCTATGCAGCTACCCTGGAACTCAATTCCCAAAGATAAGAAACAGAATGAAGCCTAAAATAATTCCTGCACTTTCCTACATTTGTAGCCAAAAGATTACATACAAATTGCAAACAATTGGTCATACTCATAGCACTATTATCTTTTGTATATCGTATGTAGGAAATGACAAACTATACTGATCAAGATCCTAATTATGGGAGAGGGATTGGCATAATGGTTAAGGTGTTTACCTCACAGATACTGGGTATAAGGTTTGATTCTCAGCTTTGAGAGAAACTGGTTAGGTTTAAAATGGCCCCCAAGGGTAACTAGCATAGTACTTATCTATGAATGTCACATTATTACCCATGATATCTTATATTTTGTACTTGTGGTATATTTATTATTTTGCTGTTTATTTTATTCACTTTGATATGTATCTTGCTCCTTACACACCTCAGTCCTTTATGCCAGCATGTTATTTATTGTAGCGCAATATGTGTGTACAGCTTTAAGAAGCAATCTAGGGGCTTGCACAAGTGTATAAATACTGAGAATGTGTGAGCCTGACTGCTATTTTTCAGTTAACTGTTGAGATGTAAGCATGTATGTCTGTGTAGTCTTTCTGTTAATCAGTTTGTTTGTATTTTGTAATGCTGCTATCCATCCTGCCGTATTTCTATGTAATAAAGCATATAAACGAACCACCCCGCCTGTTCATCATCTATACTAGAGAGGGGCAAGCAACACTTATGTTATTGATATCAGGGCTTTTTTCCCTGAGCTTTTCTGCCCAGCTTGTGTGTCGTTTCTGGATTAGTAGTGGTGTACAAAAATGTCTGCTGATTTATATGATTCCTGTAACATTTTATCAGCAAATCTCACCATGGATTCAAAGGCATCTGGTGACCTGTTTTCCCGAAGCTGATGGTTCTGTGATGTGTAAACAGCAGATGCAAGACAGTGTGAGATGTGCTGGTGATCTTACTCATCTGATTTTTGATGCTCACATAGTGTTGTGAGGCATTACTTAACTTATCTCCCAGTTTTTGGCTAGTACTGGTAATGTTAATGTTGCCAAACAAGGAATGGGTTTGAACACTAAAGTTACTCACAACTTTCCTATTGACATGGAACCTGTTGCAACTTTTAACAGACTGTGTGAGTATGGCTAATTTATCTGCATTTGATTAAGTGTAAATCACAATGGTTTACATGTTACTCCTGAATCTAGGGATGTAGATGTTAGTTCTATACCTACACTCAACTTGTGGTTTACCAAAACCAGTGGTGGCTCGTGATATCGGACTGCAGGACTACAGCCCCCCCCCCTCCCAGCTGTGAACCACAATGGTACAATCCAATCCAATAACTTCTCCTAACATAGAAAGTGAATCCGGACTGCTGCTTTACCAGTCCAGATTCAGGAAGAAGGCAGCAGACTGCTAATGCCCCAGAAGTCTGTGTGGTGCTAACCACATAGACTGGAAGGGGATTGGACTGCAATGTCAGCAGTCTTGGAACATTCCCAAACAGGAACCGGAAGTGTGCATTCTGGCGCACGCGAACACAGACGAGGATGAAGCTGTTTACTTTGCAGAGCCAGAGCTGTTTGGAAGTGTGCATTTGGATTTATACATTATTGAAGCTGTTTGCTGGTTACTGGTTACTTGGATTTATTTTGTTGAGCTGTCTGGAAGTGTAGTATCGAAGCTGTTACTTTGCAGAGCTATTTAATTGCAGGTACATGCATTTATTTTGCAGAGCTGTTTGGAAGTGTATTATCGAAGCTGTTACTTTGCAAAGCAGAGCTATTTCATTTATTTTGCAGAGCTGTTTGGAAGTGTATTATCGAAGCTGTTACTTTGCAGAGCGGAGCTATTTCATTTATTTTGCAGACTTTTCAGAGCGGTTGCTTCATTGCATTGTTTGAATTTATTTTGCTGCAGTGTGTGTGTGTGTGTGTGTGTGTGTGTGTGTGTGTGTGTGTGTGTGTGTGTGTGTGTGTGTGTTTTACAAATGTACATTCTGAAACAGAAAAATCCTCGAGATGAACTTTGCTGACATTCTGAATGCATTTATTTTGTATGTGAGGAGCATTCAAGAAAGAAGAATGTGTACAAAGGCAGACGTAATCTATGAAATTTCTTTTGATGAGAGGTGATCTGATGAATGTTGCAGAAACATTTTAAGGGAATGTTTGATATCAGCAATCTCTTTTTAAATGTTGCTGTTTCACTGTGCTGTGAACCTTTGACCTAGAGCAGAACACTTGGCACACTAACCTCTTAATCATTGCCAGTCGTGACATGTGATTAACCTGCATCTGACAAATGAGAACAGCAGAAATATGAGATTCTGATATAAGGTATCATAGAGACACTTATTGTTCATAAGACAGAACTGAAGATCTGATTTGCAACAAGCAGTTAATTTCCACAGAGTAACACTGTCACCTTCATCCTCTGACATTTACAGCTTTGTGCATAATGATGACATACTTCAGTATTCTCTATTTGGCTTGTTATTCTTTGAGGCAAGAACAAGTGTAATATTAATGCAGAGGCTCAAAAGGAACACAATAGATACCCGCACAAGTGTTAAGCATTTATTTCATCATTTCTTTTTTTCATGATGATAAAGCAAAACAAGGAAGACTTTATATTCTTTGTTAAAAATGCTGCTTATGCAGCCTTACCTCTGTTGAGGGAGTTCTGTTAGTAGAGCTCAGTAGAACAAAATTTTCTAAGCAGGTAGTGCTAAGTCACAAACTCTCTTTTAAAACAATTTCATATCTCAGAGTTAAGGCATTATTTTACACAGAAGTCAAGATAAGATTAGAATTAAAGTGAACTGGAGCAGCAGCAAAGTTTTTAAAATCATGTGAGTTTTAGAACCTGACAGTAAACTTTCTGATAGGAAGCGCTTGCTCAGATAAGGTCCAGCACTGAACAAATAACATTAAGTGGAATTCCCACATGAGATGGTAGGTATCTAGTTGCTGCTTGTTTGCTGTTTTGTTTATTAATTTTGTTGAGTAGGACATGTGTGGTCCATAACCTGTGCAGTAATCCTTTAAGCAATCTATCTTGAGTTTGTTTCTTGTTTGCTGTTCATTTTTTACTTTGATCATGTTTTCCCCATGAAACAAGTAGATAGTTGTTGTCAGGCAGCAGGTCTTTTTTGGATAAGAAACATTTTTACAAGTGGGGGTATCAAAGAGATTGCTACTTTCAGCATGTTACTTGGTACTTTTATAAAGCTGAATGTAAATTATAATTAGAACTGCAGTGCAAGGAGAAGTGGTTTGAGTTGAGTGTTGCTTATTTTTTTTTATATACTTGACTTTGACTGGCATTCTAGTAATGTATTTAAAAAGTAATTTTTTATGCCTTGCAACCTTTTTGTTTCCATCTAGATATTAAGTAAGCTGTCATGCAGCCAATGCATTGAAATACTTTTTTCTTCTACACTTTATTTTGTCTTGATTGGACTCTCATAATGACGGTTTGGCACACGGGGCAACATATTTAATTAAAGTTCCAGTTTTCGTGGTTTTGAGCATAGCTTCTCCCCTTTCTAGTTGGCCGCACCCCTTCCTATTGGCCCCACCCATTCAGCTGACTCCTGCAGCCCCCCTTTGATTTGAAGTCACCAGCTGCCACTGATCAAAACTTTTATATTTTCTGATTTTCATGGCCAGCAGACTGTGCAATGGCCCTTAAGGGACCAAAGTGACATTTTTGAATCTAAGATAGCTAAATACTGAACACTGCAATTGAACAATGCCTTTTTAGCAGAGTTTATTAAAAGGCCGCAAGTTCCACATGGCCTTAGTGTTTGGAAATTCCCCAATGAGGTTTCTATTGACTCTAGATTGTATAATATAAAAATATAAACTGGGGTTTTCTGATAGACTTGTTTTTTGATTTAATGGAGATATTGATCAGAGAAAATGAATTAACTATGAAGAAGCTTAGGGATGATATTATTTTTTGCACACAAGTATCTTTAATGATTTACTTTTTGAATGTTCTAAAGATTTTTGTAAGGTTGACAAGAATTGTGAACTTATCAAAGCACACAAGTATAAAAAAAATAGCTAGGAATGATAGGAATATGTGACTTGGACAGTATAGCCACATCTTAGAAACAAGAACGATATGTCTAGTAATGAGTATCATACCTACAATGTAGTTGATGGTGATGCCAGTAATCAACAGGCTAGTAGTTCTGCCACTTATGCAGATCACAGTGATGCTGTAGTAGAAGTAGGGGAAAATGACCCTTTAGAATTTCCCCATTTGAGATGGCCGGAATGGTTGGTAGGTTTGAAGAACTATGGTTTAGAATTCTTAAATGAAGGTTCATACCCTCAGATGAGATAAAACAACAAAAAGAGAAAGAACAAAACAAGGAAGGAGAAAAGGAAAAAGAGGTCAGAACTGGTAGTTTCTTATGCTACTATTAATTATGATTTAGATGGTATTGTGGCAAAAAGGAACAACTATACCATATTCAATTACAGTAAATTAACAGTTACTGATGAACTTTTTAACCTTTTTGAAAGAGATTTTAATTTTGTTCCGACATGTTCTTTTAAGGATGCAGATAAACTATAGAGTTTAAACTATATGTTAAAAAGTTAAATTAAGTGTGGCATTTTAAAGACAAGGGTGATTGTGGGCAAGTAAGTTATTTCAAAAAGAGAAGTGTTTACACTCCACCTACTAATATGACTCTTCTTAATTTGAGAAAGCCAGGCAAAATAGTTTTTATCAATTATTGAAAGATGATGAACATAAATGACACAGGAGCTTTTCCAACTTTTCTAAGGCTGAAAAAGAACTATTGCATTCTGTTATGAATGAAGTTAGCATATGTGGTGAAAATAATAAGAAGGTTGAATGATCTGCACATGTCGGAGAAAGGAGTGAGTATGTGAGCATGACTAAACTTTTAACCATGTCAGCAGATTCTTTTAAACAGCAAACAAACTGCGCATGACTAGAAATACATATTATGGTCTGTGCATGTTTATGTATTTTGCTGAAACTGCTAGATAGCTGGAACATGTTGTGACACTGCCAGCCCAGCTATATGGAATTTTGTAAATAATTATATGTTATTTGTGAATATTGATATGATTTATATAGAACTGTACTATGTCATTTGTGAATATTGATATGATTTCTAAAGAACTGTATGTTACGTACTGAGCTTTAAGAATGTAACCACAGCACACCCTGTTGGAACATAGAATATTAACTTTCAAAACTTCAAGAAAATAAGATAAAATTAAGTGCTTTACGATTGTGCTATAAAAGTTAGTTTCAATGCAGAAGCAGATACAATGTCTAGAGCTAGAAGTTTTTCTATTGTCTTTAAAGAGAAGTAATTACTAGGTTTAAAATGTGAACTGTTTTATTGCTTTATGAATTCCTAACAGCTGTACAGTTCTGAGCAAACATCTGAGAGATAAGTACTTCTCACACAAGGATGTTAAAATTCTATTAGTTTCTAGTTTAGCCTGGGAACTGAAGTCAGGTGACAAAAAGTGATGTCATCCAGGCTAACCCAGCAGTAATGTTTGATATTAATGTAAGAACTCTCTGAGAGAGACTGTGCATTTTGCATTTTTTTCTTTGACCTGGAACCATCTGCACTTGCTGTAAGTAAGATTCAGGGCATAGTATTTCTCTTAGAGATAGATAGGAATATAGCAAAAATTAGTTTAGATGTTTTCTGTGTTTATTTGAGACTGTCCTGCAATGTTGTTTTAAAATATTTCTTGTGATTTCGAAATCTGAAGTACAGCAACTGTGTTTGTTTTCTGAGTATTGTCTTGTTCTTTTATTATTTATTATTAAATATATTTAAACCTATCTTTGTGGTTGACATTTGTGAGACATATGTAAGCTCTTAGTGTACTTGCATACATATTTAGTGACACTGTACAGACCACTCTAATAGCCTTGTTTGGTCAAAACTACAATTTGGATTAATAGTGACATTACATGGTAGGATTGGACACCCTTTGTAAGGGCCTTATAGTAGCTGATAAGTAAGGGTGGCTGGTGGCAGCTGGTACTACCTTATAGTCTCAGCAGAAAGGGGTACAGCTAGTAAACCTGTGCCAGCCTTTCCCAGGTGTGTGTGTGTGTGTGTGTGTGTGTGTGTGTGTGTGTGTGTGTGTCAGCTACTTGTGCAGGGACATGAAGCACTGGTTGGACAGAAAAGGTGCTGGAGGTCTTAGCTTGGCCACTCAGCTGAGATCTTATAGCTGTGCCAGTGGGGAGTCTTATTGAGGATCTGGAGAAAGAGAGAGAAACCAGCCCCAGACTGACTGTGATCTCTATGTGCTCTTAATGGAAATTGTACTTTACTGTGTGTGTACTTGTCATCCTCCCATTGTGTGCATCCCTCACTGTTGCCAGTGGTGAGGATTGAGGTGCCTTGTTTACTGGGCCAGTGCAGGAGAGTCACATATTAATTGGTTAGCAGTGGTGGGATATCCACATCACATATTAATTGGTTGACAGTGGTCAGATAGCCAGATCACATATCAATTGGTTTGTGGTGGTATGGATATTTAATTTCTGTAGCCTGTGTACACTGGTCACTGAAGGTGTTTGTACTCTCAGTCAGCCATGCAGTGAACATTCAGAGTTCATATCACAATTGTTATTTTTTGTTGTTGTTAGCTTAGTTAATCAGGGAGAGCTGGCAAGCATGTCAGCAGAGGAATATGGCTAGCTAACAAGCAGCCAGTTGGCTGAGATGTGCCATATTAAAGGACTGGTGCATGCCCACCTGACTAAAGAAGGAATGATTGAGCTTTATTCACAGCTGCATCACAGGATAGCAACCAGACTGGCCTTGGAGATGTACAACTCTCAGTAAACTGACAGCTCAACCTTTCCACAGAGGACTTAAAAATCCATCTGGAGTTAAAGAGACTTGAGCTGGAGGCCAGACATT
This sequence comes from Protopterus annectens, assembly GCF_019279795.1. Lineage (NCBI taxonomy): Eukaryota > Metazoa > Chordata > Ceratodontiformes > Protopteridae > Protopterus > Protopterus annectens. Next base: position 107,773,067 of record NC_056751.1, on the reverse strand, counting down.
TGGAAATAGAAGCAGTAGAGAGACTGAGATATCTAGCAACTGAGGAAAATAAGAAACTGCAATGTCTGAAGGCTAAGGAAAATGAGTAACTATGATGTCTGGAAGCTGAGGAGAAGAAGAGGCAGAGACAACATGAAAAGAAGATACTGACTTTTCACCAGAGTCATGGAGGTAATGGGGAAGGGAGTAATCGAATCCTAGAAGCAACAAAGGTCTGTAAATTTTTTCCACAATTTACAGAGGGGGGTAATTTTGATAGTTTTATTCATATATTTGAGAGGGTATATAAACAGTATAATGTTGACCAAGGGCTCTGGGTACGGTTCCTTACCCCCTTACTCCATGGTAGCTATAACTGTTATTTCCAAACTGTCTGATACTAATTGTTTAATTTATAATATTGTAAAAAACTATTTGCTAGAATGTTTTAAGTTAACACCTGAAGCTTATAGGAAAAAGTTTTGTGAGCATAGACGCAATGCAGAAGAAAGTGCGTGTGAATATGTTGCTGAATTAAGCACTTATTTTCATAGGTGGGTGAGTGGATGTCAGGTCACCACTTTGGAAGTGCTGGCAAACCTTTTGGTGAGGGAAAAAGCCCTTAGCATTTTGATTGAGGACATAAGAATCTGGTTAGCTGATAAACAATGCACTACTGCATATGAGTTGGGGAAGAAGGTAGAGGTATACCTAGCAAGCAGGGCATCACTGCACAGGAAAGAGATACCCAGTGCTGTTCATGGGTTTAAGGGAGCCCATGGTGGGCAGCCCCGACTACCCCAACAGAGTCTGCCAGTAGCAGGGGAAGCCACTAGTCCAGGTACACTTTCAGGACCAAGGTCTAAATGCTTTAAATGCAACCAGTGGGGGCATATAGCATATAGATGTCCATAGAGGTGAGGTGGGGTGAAAAAGGTGGGAGACCCAGTAAGTGGGAATAACAAAAGACAAACAGTAGGTTATCTCGAGACAACAAGGGTACCAAACTACCACAAGTGGTTATATCCTATCTTAGTGAATGGGAAAGTGGCTATTGCTAAGAGAGACACAGCCTCTGACATAACTATTGTGAAGCCTGCAATGGTTAAACAAGAGCACTACTTGCCTGGGCACTATACTCCAGTCAGAGCTTTAGGTGGGACCCTATTCTGAATACCTATGGCTAGGGTTCACCTTGACTGGAGGATGGAAAAGGAAGCCAGCAAGTAGGTGTGTTTGAGGATAGCCCTGCAGATGTCCTGATAGGGAATGATTTTGATAATGCAGTACCATGTGTGCATGCAGTTGCATGCAGTCAGGCTTGGAGACAAGCATGTGGGTCTGGTAGCCTGGGGGAGACCCAGACAGATTGCACACTTGCAACCAGGACTGGTGAGGTGGTTACTCCAGGAAGGGAGCTACTCTGTAGCAGTGAGACTGAAGGTGAGCAACAGCTGCTTGTGAGTACTGATGTTCCCTTGGACAGAGTGATTGCAAGGGCAGAGGTGAGTAGTAGTACCCAGGCTGACAATGAGGCATCGCTGTCAGAGGACACCAGACTTCCTGTGGAAGGGGAGCTGGGAAGGGTTACCAAGAGAGAGTTGAGACAGGCTCACCTTTCAGACCCTACATTACAAGGCCTGAGGGAGGTAGCTAGTGAGGCACCTAATTCTCAAGGGAAGGAGAATCTGTATACTGGGACAAAGGATCACTGTATAGAGAATGGACCCCTGAGGGAGGGCTAGAGAGTGAGAGAATACAGCAGTTGGTAGTGCCCAGAGCCTACCATCTGGCACTTCTAGCTATAGCCCATGATATTCCCTTTGCAGGTCATATAGGCATAAAATGTACAAAGAGATGTATTATGCAGAACTTTTATTACCCTGGGAGTTCTAGAGATGTAACCAGGTACTGCAGGACCTGTGAGCAGTGCCAAAAGTTAGGCAAGGCAGGAGACAAGGTGAAAGCTCCTTTGATGCCTTTGCCTGTGATTGAGGAGCCATTTCAGAGGGTAGCTATGGATATTGTGGGGCCTCTGAGTACCCCAAGTTCCACAGGGAAAACACATATCCTAGTGGTAGTAGATTATGCTACAAGATACCCTGAAGTGGTGGCTCTGTCCTCCATTGAAGCAGAAAAGGTGGCAAATGGTTTGTAGAGATTTTCATTAGGGTAGGTTTTCCAAAAAAAATACTGACTGACAGAGGTGCCAATGTCATGTTAGACCTGCTGGCTTGTCTGTGGAAGCACTGTGGGGTGAAGCACCTAAAGACCACCCCCTAGCATGCCCAGACTAATGGTCTTGTTGAGAGGTTAAAGTCTACACTCAAGTCCATGCTATGGGCATTTGCAGGCTAGTTTAAGAGGGAGTAGAACAAATATTTTCCCCATCTGCTGTTTGGTTACAGAGAGGTTCCCCAGGAATCCACAGTTTTTTCACCCTTTGAGTTGCTGTATGGGCATAGGGTGAGGGACCTCTAGATTTGATTCGAGATGAGTGGGTGGGTGATTGTGAATTCAACAAGGAGTCTGTTATGGTATATGTCCTAAACCTCAGGACAAGGTTCAAGGAACTCATGGGCTTCCCCCAGGAGAACCTGGCAGAAGCACAACAGTAGAAAAAGGTCTGGTATGACAGGGATGCTCCAGCTAGAGAGTATGCTGTAGGGCAGCAGATAATGTTTTTCATTCCTGTCAGACACAACAAGCTGCAGGCAGCCTGAGAGGGACCCTACAAGATAGTAAGGAAGGTCAGTGATGTTAACTACATGGCAGAACTGCTAGGCTGGAGGCAGGGGCACAAATTGTACCATGTTAACATGATGAAACCTTACCATGATAGACAGGCTGTTGTGCTGAGTATTTGCAGTGGATGGCAAGAGGAGTCTGAGGGCGATCTGGTGACTAATCTCCTCAGTGAGACTTGAACTGACACCTCAGTGGAAGGAGTAGCAATGTCCCAGGAGCGATCCCCTACCCAGGTTTGTGAAATCTGAATAGTGTTACAGGAGTTTGGGGACATGTTCACTGGGAAACCAGGGTGCAACCACCTGGTGCAGCACCATGTGGATATGGTACTTCAAAAGCCTATTAAGTAGGCCACTTTTAGGGTGCCTGAGAGAGTCAAAAAGACTCTGAGGGAGGAGATACAGGAAATGTTGGAACTAGGAGTAATTCAGGAGTCCAACAGTCCCTAGGCATCCTCAGTGGTGCTGGTACCAAAGAAGGATGGTAGCACCATGTTCTGTGTGGACTACAAGAAATTAAATAGTCACGCAGAGTCAGATGCTTACCCCATGCCTAGGACAGATGAAGCCCTAGAGCAGCTGGGTGGGGCTAAGTATCTTACTACCATTAATCTTACCAAGGGTTATTGGCAGGTGCCCCTGACTCACAGTGCTAGAGAGAGGTCATCTTTTGTGACCCCTTTTGGCTTGTATGAGTTCACAATTATGCCCTTTGAGATGAAAAATGCCCCAGCAACTTTCCAGTGGCTGGTAGATCTTATCCTAGGAGGAGCAGGAGATTTTGCCCTTGCTTAGCTAGATGATATTGCCATCTACAGCTATTCCTGGCAAGAGCACCTTCAGCATGTCAGGGATGTGCTGGGCAGACTACAGAGGGCAGGGTTGACCATTAAATACAGCAAATGTCAGGTGGGTATGGCAGAGGTCTCCTACCTGGGACATGGAGAGGGGATTGGTAAGATCAGGCCAGAACCTGCCAAACTGAAAGCCATTCGAACATGGCCTGCCCCTGTTACCACAAAGGAGGTGAAGGCATTTTTAGGGACAGCCGGGTACTACAGAAAATTCATCCCCAGTTATAGTACCATAGCTGCCCCCTCACAGACCTGACAAGGAAAAACAGGCCAGAAAAGGTAGTGTGGACCCCAGCATGTGAGCAGGCATTCCAGAAGCTTATAAGAGCTTTGGGAGGAGCTCCTGTGTTAGGCAGTGCAGATTACAGCAAAGAATTTGTTGTGCAGGTGGATGCTTCAAACCATGGGGTGGGGGCTGTACTTAGCCAGGTTTCCTCAGAGGGAAAAGAGCACCCAGTCATTTATCTCCATCATAGGCTCCAACCCAGAGAGGAATGCTATGCAGCTGTAGAAAAGGAATGCCTTGCCATACAGCAGGCACTGCAGAAACTTCAGCCTTATCTGTATGGAAGGAAATTCACTGTAGTTACAGACCACAATTGCTTAACATGGCTACATCGAGCCAGCCAGCAAAATGCCAAGTTACTAAGATGGAGCCTAGGGTTGTAAGCATATGATATGACAGTGCAGCACCGCAGTGGGGTTAGCAATGCCAAAAAAGATGGGCTGTCAAGTCAGGGAATGGGGTAAGGTTACTCAGATAGTCTCAACCCTCTCAAGCAATGTTTCTCAAGGGTCATTTGAAAAACTAGCTTGACTTTCGGGGAGAGGGGAACAACTGTGACACTGCCAGCCCAGCTATCTGGAATTTTGTAAATAATTCTATGTATGAGTATTGATATGATTTATACAGAACTGTATGTTATGTACTGAGCTTCAAGAATGTAACCACAGTATACCATGCTGGAACATAGAAGATTAACTTTAATTATGAAAATAAGTTGAAATTAAGTGCTTTACGATTGTGCTATGAAAGTTAGTTTCAATGCAGAAGCAGACACAATGTCTAGAGCTAGATGTTTTTCTATTGTCTGGAAAGAACAGTAATTGCTAGGTTTAAAATGTAAAGTGTTTTATTGCTTTATGACTTCCTAGCAGCTACACAGTTCTGAGCAAACATCTGAAAGATATGTATTTCTCACACAGGGATGTTAAAATTCTATTAGTTTCTGGTTTAGCCTGGGAACTGAAGTCAGGTGACAAAAAGTAATGTCATCCAGGCTAACCCAGCAGTAATGTTTGATATCAATGTAAGAACTCTCTGAGAGAGACTGTGCATTTTGTATTTTGTCTTTGACCTGGAAACATCTACTCATCGTCATCATCTGCACTTGCTGTAAGTAAGATTCAGGGCATAGTATTTCTCTTAGTGATAGGTATATAGTAAAGATTAGTTTAGATGTTTTCTGTGTTTATTTGACACTGTCCTGCAACGTTGTTTTAAAATCATTCCTGTGATTTTGAACTCTGAAATAACTGCGTTTGTTTCCTGATATTGTCTTGTTCTTTTATTATTTATTATTAAATATATTTAAACCTATATTTGTGGCTGATATTTGTAAGACATATTTAAGCTCTTAAATTACTTGCATATGTATTTGGTGACACTGTACAGGCCACTCCAATAGCCTTGCTTGGTCAAAACTACCATTTAGATTAATAGTAACATTACACAGAAGGATTGAACACCCTTTATAAGGGTGTTATAGTAGTTGATAAGTAAGGGGGGCTGGTGGCAGCTGGTACTGCTTTATAGTCTGGGCAGAAGGGAGCATAGCTAGTAAACTTGGGCCAGCCTTTTCTAGGGGTGTGTGTGTGTGTGTGTGTGTGTGTGTGTGTGTGTGTGTGTGTGTGTGTGTGTGTGTGTGTGTGTGTGTGTGTGTATCAATCAAATCTCAAAGTGTGTGTGTGTCAGCTACTTGTGCAGGGACATGAAGCACTGGTTGGACAGAGAGGGTACTAGAGATATTAGCTTGGCCAATCGGCTGAAATCTTAACCCTGTAGCTGTGCCAGTGGTGAGTCTTATTGGGGATCTGGAGAAAGAGGGGGAAAGCAGCCCCAGACTGACTGTGATCTCTGTGTGCTCTTAAGGGAAATTGTACTTTACTGTGTGTGTACTTGTCATCCTCCCATTGTGTACATCCGTCACTGCTGCCAGTGGTGAGGATTGAAGCTCCTTGATTACTGGGCCAGTGCAGGGATGTCACACATGTGAACAGATTAAAATGTATCAGCTCATCTTCTTAAGACTGCATTCCTTCTAGTTTCTCATTGTAACATTAATAATGCTGAGTTGGGAGAAGGATGTTTTAACTAACCTATTTTTAGGACATTGACGTATTTCATTTTAGATATTTTGTACTGTTCTAATGAATAGCTACATTTACAGATCTTGGTAGTAAACAATTTTTTATTGGATACTGGCAGTGGTCTGATAGATAACACTTGTTAATTTCACTTGTATTTTCTTATAAAAATCCCTGGACATGTTTGTTCAGGGAGACATTACTGACTTTGGGTTTGTCTCCCACACGTCTGATTTTTAATAAATGTTGAAACTCTATCAAGACTGTTTATTTATTTAATTAATTTTTACTTTCCTTAACACATAAGAGTTATGAAACCTGACAAGGGTGGGTCCTTGGTGTTAATAGACACCATAGATTACACTGGTAGAATGTATAACATTTTATATGATTTGGATAAATATTCTATAGTATCATGTAATGAAATTAATATAGAGTACCACCACATTAATTTATTTTTACATGATGCTTGTATGCAGGGAGTTATAACTCAACCCATTTTTGAATTTTTGTCAAATCCACAACCTGTTGTCCCCATTAGCTTCGGGATTCTAATGGTCCACAAAAGTGGTGCTGGATCCCTCCCTAAGACCCATAGTAGCTGCTCAGCTTCAAAAATGTACCCCTTGGCTGTTTATATAGACAGGACATTAAAAGTGTTTTCTATGAGTCAGATTACTAATTAAAGTACTCATAAGATTACTCCTGATTTATTTGAAGGAAAACATAATTCTGGTTACCATTAATGTTGTTGAATTATTTGGATGTATTCTGTGTGTACAGGAGTTGGAATTTTTCAATCATGCCCTGACTTTTGGCACTACCTTAGCACAAAATGAGATTCCCCCGGATTCACTATCCTTGCATGCAGGACTAGCTTAGTCCTGCACAGAAGCGGCCGTTTAGGAACAGGACGGCAGGGCACCATGCATATTAATGAAGCACGCTGCCTGAGCTCCTAATCTTACATGGCGCATGTAAGAGTGCAGGGAGCATGTCTGAGAGCAGAGCTCTCAGAATATACACACCCCTGCAATGAAGAACAGCAGACAAGTCATAAAAGAATGAGCGAGACCGCTCATAGGTGTATGCATACCCCCAACAACACCCCCCACGTGTACAAGAGCAATAGTTAAAACAACAAATATAAAGATGTCATTTTTTTGTATGAAACTGATTACGTTTAACCGTAGGTGCGTGGGTTTGCCCATTGCTTAGCTACGGTTAATGCAGCTTAAATGGCAGAAGAGGATAAAAAGCAAGATATATGCAAATGAAGCAGTACAGCAATAGTGTAGTGGGCAGAGCATTTGCCTTACGGGCAGTCATTCCTGTTCAAGTCCCGCTGCAGTACATTCCATTTTCCATGTCAAATCACTTTATGACCAATATTTTTAGTTGCATAACATGCTAAATAACATATTTTTGAAATAGAGTACTGCATTAAATGCAGATGTGAGGTGTGAGTGTCATAATGTTGCAAACTCCACAGATAATCACACGTGCCCCATACAGTATATGTACACAGGAATCAGGGATACAAATGGAAGGTAAAATGTGTAATGAATGATAACTCCATACAGCTTCCAAATCCCCCACCTTCCCAAGAACCATTAGATATTACTGTCTAAATGAGTGCAGTGGTAAGTGGGAGTAAGCACTTGTAAGCAAGTGTAAGCACTATTAAGCAGTAGTAAGCAGGAGTAAGCATATTTAAGCACTAGTAAGTGGGTTTAAGCCCGTTTGTGCGGGGGTAAGCAGTGCACACACAGGTTAAGCAATATTGAAGCTAACACTCTGTAAGCATATTTAAACTAAGGTTAGCATTGCTTACCTTTGCATAAACCCACACAAACCCACTTACAATTGCTTAAAAGTGCCTTAATCACTCTGTATGCAACAGCCACTATTCAGGCCAGAAACAAAATAAACAGCCTTTGCAGGGCTTGAACCCAGGACCCTGTACACTACAGTCACAGTAGTTAACCACTAAACCATCACAGCAGTACATAAGATTGAGGTATCACCAAACAAATCCTCACTATAGGAAAATCAAACTGAACATGTGAAAGGAATCTATATACAGTCTTATGTTGTATAACCTACTACATAACATAAATATGTGAACTGGAGTACTGCAGTAAGCCCAGATGTGAGGTGCAATTGTAATAAAGTGTTGAAGTACCCTATTAAACACAAGGACCCCATACAGTGTATGTACACATGAATCATGGATACCAGACACATATATAATATGTAATGAATAATAAATCAATGCCAAAAAGCAAATATAATGCAAATTAAATATTAAGCAATGCTAAGCATTGCACAGCCCAGTAGGTGTAAGCAATGTGTAGGCCAGCTAACTCAAGTTTCCCATTGGTATACCCCTTTAAACAATGCCAACCTTAGGTAAGCAGGTTTGCCCATAGCTTAGCCTTTTCAAAACCGTCCAATCACAGCAAAGTGTGGGAAATTGGCCCTATTTAAACCCAACAGGTAGGAATACATCTCATAACTGTTTGTAGATTCCCCTTGCAGGCACTATGTCTGGAATGGAATGGAAGAGGGTGTGTGCTTTCGGGTGCAGTGCTGGGGCATCTAGGAGTCCAGAGTCATGGCAGGACTCCTTGTGAAAGACCATGAGCAGAGACTGCTGCAAGGCCAGTATCAAGGTTCCCAATATAAAGCAAAAGACTGGGACTGTCTTGCCCGTGACCTCACCAGTGCCACTGGCATACCCCGAACTGGTGAGCAGGTCAGGCATCATTATGCCGACCTGAAGCGGTGAAAGGGGGATCTCTTGGATCAGTGGATCCAAGAGGCTAGGAGGACAGGGGAGGTTCCAGTTGTGTGCAAGTATCACTCCACTACCTGTTTAATAATTGACAGCTCATGTATATTATGGATAGGTATGGCAAAATATTCCTCTTATGTCCTTCACAGTGGCAAGTGAGTGGGCTGTGAACCAGGAGGCCCATGAATGTCACTTGGAGCGGTTGCAACACGAGGCACGTTAGTAATACTCTTGCATGTACTGTCATAGGAAATAAATCTAAAAGTATTAGTAAGTTAATTGCCTGTATAAAATCAGTATTGTTTAAGGCAAGTACTGCATACACCAGAGAATATGGCAGGAAGAGTCTCATATAGGTTGTATGTAAATTAAAGCATAATAGCCTGACAATAAAGGTCTAACTGCTGGACTGCATGTGTTTACTCTGGTATCATATGGTAATGTAGATTTGCAATCACTTAATAGTGCTGTTGTATTAAGCACTGTTACCCACACTGTGCAACATAAATAAAATGTGTAGGAATGTCTGTATATGACTGGTGTAATCCAAAGAGGTAATTTAGTACAACTGAGAGAGACCTAGACAGAAAACAGTGAAAAGACAAACAACAAAATCCAAATAGCACACGCAACTGAGATGTGAACTGTTGTTTTTTAGCAGACACAGCCATGGTTCGAATCCTGGGAGTGGTAGTAGGCTGCATACAGAATCATACCCACAACTGTACAGATATATCCGGAATGTTCAGTATATTGGCCCATATCTGCTGCCTGTCCCCCTGGGAAATCAGGGGGATGATCCCAGATGTTTAGGCAGCAAACAAGAAATACAACCGATTGTCACACATCTATGAGAACAAACATGTCACTCTAACAACTCCCCAAACTGTTATGAGAGTAATAAGCCAAGTATGTCCCATCTACACCCCCACATTGTCAAGCTGTGACCACAGTGTGTACAGTACCAGAGTGAGATCTATGTGCATAATACTAATGTGGAACCTGGTAATCTGTGCGTTAACATTCAGGTAGTGCTAACAAACATTACTCCCACAGGTCCATCAGATACAAGCACTGTGCCTAGGAATAAAAGATTGATACCCTGTACTGGTACTGTTTACTCTGGTAGTGTATGGCATTGTGAGTGTTGCAGTTGCTCTGAATAATAAGGTATCACTCATCACTGTCACCCTGACTCTGCTACATAATATAACTGTCTAGAAAATCCTGTATAAGTGTTGTAAGTCACTAAAGGTTTAAAAAGGCAATAGTCTAAATATGTCCCGGTTCACCTGCATGTGGTCAAGACATGCCCAGAGTCTGTGCAAAAAGAGATGGACAGGTGTGTGCATAACATCAACCTAGAATCTGGGAGTATGTGTAGAAACAGTTAGTGTTAACAAACAATTCATCCACAGGTATACCAGGTAAGAGGTGTATACTGCAGGTAAAACCAGTTCATGTATATAGTTGTCAACAGCCATACCACTGTCCAAAGTAAAACAATAGGGTAGTGTACTAATACTTGTAAGATACAAATAACAGCACTGGCTAGGAAAGTAATGCAAACTACATGAATATACTAGTTGTTAAATGACATCTTTCTCCCCCCCATCATATCTGCAACAATAAACTAAATAGCCAACTCAATTGGTATGTGCTGACTTAACTGTAATGTTGGGACATATGTCCTATTGTTTGATAATTATTTAAATCTGTTTCTGTGCATGTGCTATGTTGAAATACTCCAACATTGGTGGCATGGTGCCATCAGTGTACCTGCATGCTGTTGTAATTACCACTGTGGTCCCAAATATGTATGTGTTCTGTTTACTATGCAACTGTTCCATATCTAGTGTCTAGGTTAATAGTAATATCTATGCATGCTGTTATACATAATCCTGGAATGTGTTGACTATTACTAACTCGCATATGTTGATAAAACATAAACACCATAGCACGTATGGGAATGCGGGACCCAGCGGGCCCACCTGTCCCAGTTCAGCTGGCCGTGGCACCAAGCACCAGCACATCTGGGGCCCAACCGGGGACCTCCTCATCCATTGGTCCTGCACACCTTTGGGTGGAACCGCCTCACTGGATGGGGCTCCCCCCCCCCTGGGAGCGGGCGCAGACAGGAACCTGTCATCTGTCACCAGGTCTGGGTCATGGTGTGTAGCAAGCTCAACCAGGTGTTTGGAGATCTGCTACGCCAGCTTGAGGGCCACGTGTCATGACTAGAGGGTTGGCCTGGCTCTCCGACTCATCCCCCAGCACAACCACCTTCGGGGCTGTGAGGGTGCAGTGATGACTCCCCATGGGTGGGTGCCTCAGTCCCACTGTTTCCACTAGGGGGGTCATGGGCTTCCGATTTCTCAAAACCCCTCACCATCAAGGGGTTTACCCCCCACATGTGTCATATACCGCACCTGTATGCGGCTTGTTTGTCTTGTCTGTTAACCTACCAAACCTACCTCCCCAAATATACCTACTATCCCTCCCCAACATCCCACTCTCACCTGAAAAAAAAAAAGAGCAAGCTGTTCCCAAAAAAAAAATCACACCCCATACATAGCTGTCCATTTCGCACACATGTCCACTGGATACATGTAATCTGGTCTAATTGGCTTCACAACATATTATTGTTGTCCTCACCCCTCTCTTAGGGGTTTGAGTGTCCAAATCTAACTCTAAATTCAGTGTATATGCACAGTTGTTGCAGTAGAAGAAATGGCAGCTATAGACCTTCCCTACACCCTTCCTGCACATCCTTAGCTATTTTCCCTACTGTCTTTCCCTCTTTGTGCCCCTTTTTCACCACTTTTCTATCAACCTTTATTTCTTTTCTTTTACAGAAATTAGTGTGGGGGTAAGTGGGAGTAAGCACTTTTAAGCAGCAGTAAGCGGAACTAAACCTGTTTGCGTGAGGGTAAGCAATGTCTGCACAGGTTAAGCAATTAGAAGCTAACTGAGTATAAGAAACTGTAACCGGAAGTTAGCAGTGCTTACCTCTGCGCAAACTCGCACAAACCCACTTACAACTGCTTAAAAGTGCCTTAATCACTCTGTATCCAACAGCCCTTGTTCTGCCCAGCAACAAAATAAACAGCCTCTGCAAGGCTCAAACCCAGGGCACTGCGCACCATAGGCAAAGTGATTTACCACTAAGCTATGTCAGATATACATAACCCAGATGTTTTTACAAAGATATTATCCAGCACAGTCATTCAACAGTACAGGAAATGTATTTAAACATGTAGATGTATGTGTGTGTGTGTGTGTGTGTGTGTGTGTGTGTGTATATATATATATATATATATATATATATATATATATATATATATACATATATATATATATATATATATATATATATATATCTAAATATATATATATATATATATATATAAGCATAAATATATACCCATATATGTATAAACACACATATATCTATAGATATAAAAGAGAACATAACAAAAACATATATCCCCACATGCATCGTTAATGGGGGTGAGGGGGCCCAAGCAGCATACATCTTGTACTTATTGATATCCCCCCCCCCCACAGCCAAACAGGTCTGCCCTGCAATACAATACCAACTGTTGCAAATCCCATAACCAGGACCTGACACAACATGGGCACAAGATGTTATCAGTACTTCATCCCATCTGTATGATGTCAGGCTGGTATCAGTAACATATCATGCAGTACAGTCTGGCTACCACAGGAAATGTACAATGTGGAAGTACTCAACATTCCTAATATACATATACACAGACACATATATGTAGATACATACATGCAGATACATATATATATATATATATATATATATATATATATATATATATATATATATATATATATATATATATATATATATATATATATATATATATATATATCTATATGTAACTACACATGCACACACAGAGATATGTATAGGAAGATGCATATGTAGAGGGTGCACACCATGCAGAACAGCCAGCATGCCTACAGTTGCCACCTTACCAACTGGACACTGTATGAGTCACCCATACAAATGACAATTGTTGCCTGCAACATATACCCACAGAGAGGTCAAAGGATATAACACCACACACAGGTTTGCATACATGGGAAAGCTTTATTTGTGTACTATTACAGTTGTATATGCCATGTCATATAGCTGTTTAGACTCTGAAATACATATAAACAGACTAATGCAACTGTCAAACAGATAAATTAATACATTATTCTGGAAAGGATTGCATATGTTGCTGTCCAGGCCAAGGCATTCAAGTAGTACAACAGTAAAGACAGACTGGGCCACAGGATAACAATCAATCAACAGTAAGTAATGCAGATGTATAGTCCAGCAGCCTCTATATACACTCTGTACACAATCCCTAGGGGGTAAAGAGCTCAGCTGACACAAAGGGATGTATCTGTTACATAACAAGGCATTACTGAAACCATCACAATCACACTGACAAACAGAACAGTCTGTATGGCAGGAAGCAGTAGGCCTGCATTTACCCAAGGTGAATCATATGGTAATGTACATGCAGATACCTTAAGGCAGCTTACCCCTGATACCCCCACATGTTGTAACAGCCTAGGTTAGTTATGGTGCATCCCCCCATAGACTGACATAGAGGGCCATATACCACTGTTACATACACTGGCCTCTGGACTGCATAAGGCCACACATGTATTGTGCAGATGAAGCCCACATATATATGGACCCAACCCCACAATATGTGTAGGGGCCACAACAACAGTGGAATGATGGCAGGAATGGCAGCATGACATACTCACAGGACACTAGATAACAACCCCTGACAGCATGTCATATGGACAATGCCTGGTATGTAGGTGGAGGACAGAGGCTGGAACACAGGCCCATACGTGAAATAGTGTTGTCATACACTAAGCAAGTCACTGGTGTTACAGGATAGTCTGCAACATGCCCTTAGTCAGGAATATGAAGTCAGAAACACAAATGGATGTAGCCATGTACTGATAGCACTCAACACACACACAGCCAGTGATATATCTGACACAAGACCTGTGCGGTGGACAGGCAAAACATAACAAGCACACCTCTGACCATCAAGTGGATAGGCACACAGTTGAGAGCTATGCAGACAGACTGCAGTCCGTGTTAAACTAGTATGTACACACAAACCCTGTAACACTGGTGCTATACAATGCATACAACAGCAGTACTCACACTCTCTGTTTGTAGTTCCGGAACCTCATACAAATATGCAGCTGGCCTGAGTGTGCAAATCCTCTTGTAAGAGGTATTGCTACCTGCTGTCTGTAACACTGCTGCCCACACACATGAAGGATCTCCACCATACAGGAAAGGTAAAGGGACCATGCCCATATGATGTAGGGATTTATAGTAGTGGGTTGCCATGACAGTGATAATTGGAAGTACTACACAGCTGGCTGCATGCAGGTAGCAAATGGAGAGCACTGATTGGTGTAGAGGCCATCACCTGATCATGTGCATCACATATAAAAGCCATGCTGCAATCTATTCCAGGCAGCTCAATCCATTTACTGGAGAGAGAGAGAGAGAGAGAGAGACTCAGAGAAATAAAGTGAAAGAGAAAAAAACGAAAACAAACAACAGCTCCTGAACAGCAACAACACCAGAAAATACAACAAAGGAAGCAGGAGAAGGAATGAAAAAATAAAAAAAACTACCTCCTACAAGGACACTATCAACAGACCTCATCCCCACAACAGGTATGTGAAGAATATATACATGTAATTGACTGTTGTTCCTGGTTCATAATACTGGGGTAGATGATGTTGAGTGATATACATATGCCATCGGGTGTTGCTGTTGTAATGATCTTCAGCTGAACAACTGCAATGGACATTAGAGTCTGTCCCTGTGTGTAGTGGGCCATACCCGTCAACTGTGTAGAGCAGCGCCGACTGACAAGATGTATGCCAATATAGTGTGTAGTGTGTAATGGAAGGGATGTATATTACTGTGGCCAATAGCTGATGGTGGAAGTAATGCCATAATGATGGACACATGGGTTCCACAGCCCACCACTTGCAGGACACTCAGGTTAACCTGTATTGTAGCATGCTAAAATGCCATAGGTGTGTAATAGGGTTACCTGCAATCTGGCCCTACATATACCACCCTAATGTTAGGCTGTGTCCATATGTGGCAACTGTCTGTGTTGTAGCAAGGCTGAACAGTGCAGCTGTGCAGGAAGGAGTTTTGAGATTGTGGACCTGATGTCTGAACGTACCCCATATATAGGTATGTACATGTGTACACACACACATATATATATATATATATATATATATATATATATATATATATATATATATATATATATATATCTACATGTATGTCCACAGATATACAGATACCCATATGTAGACATATATATAAACACATATATAAAACATCATATATATCTACACATATGTAGATATAGATCTATATGCACATGTCTGCATATATACAAACACACACACATATATGTATGTAAATACCACCACAGTGCTGCATGCTATGTGTGAGGGAACAGCACACATAGCAATACACACAGATATATACAGTTGTAAATGTGTGCAACATGGATGGGTATGTCACATGTGAACCCCTTGTTGGGACCACATTGCCCTTGTCTGTGAAGTAGGGAATGGGAATATGGGGAAGTATGGCAAGTATATTTGTGGAGGTGGTCTGGGTTGGTAGATATAGACGACAGCCTACAGGGGTGGTATATGACACATGTGGTGGGTAAACACCCTGGATGGTGTGTGTGATCTGAGATGTGGAAGCCCCATGGGTCCAATATGGAAACAATGGGAACAAGCCTCCCACCCACTGTTACTCACAACAGCAGTCCACATCCCGAAGGTGCCTGGCCTGGAGGCTGAGCAGGAGGAGCATGTGGACCGGTGAATGTTTACTGGGTGCTTCAAGGTGATGTAGCACATCCCACATGTGTCTGTGGAGCCCGTTATGGAACAAACCCTGGACCTGACCTCAGGGGACAGGATCATGCCTGTGTGTGCCCCCGGGGGGCACAACATCCCCTGAGGTTGTTCCACCTGAAGGTAATGCTGTACCAGTACATGAGGAGGCCCCAGGGTGAGTCGCACATGTGATGTGGCCTGGTAACATGGGTAGATGAGTTTGGAGAGGTGGTTCTGCTGGCAAATATTCCCTAAACATACTATTGTGTCACTGTTATAGAACATATGTGGGTAGTAATAGTCTACGCAATCCTGGAACATTTCCAACAGCATGCATAGATAGCTCCAATAACACAGAATGTCAGATGTGTAGCAATCACATAGCAAGCATACCACAGGCATATATGGAACCATAGTGGCCCTGACAACGGCATGCAGGTGAATAGTCCGTAACAGGCCAGCAATGATAGTGTCCACACAGGGAACATGGCTACAAACACATAACACAAAGTGTGGTACAATACAATATCTGTCCCACTGGTAGGTAAGCTGTAGCCGTACCTATTGAGTTGTGGTAACCTTGCTGTATGAGTTGTTCAGACCTGTTTCCATCTTTATGTCTTTCAGGCAAGATGTCACATGGATGCCTCCCTGCTTATTCAGCTGCAGAAAATGACATAGTAATGAACTATTTACTCCAGCACTACCCTGTCCTGTTTGGCTGGGCTGCTCATGAACAGCAGGAGTGGACTGCCCTGTGGAATGACCTAGTCCACAGGGTCAATGATGTCAGACTGCACAACCGCAGTTATGAGCAGGTCCGGCATCATTGTTTCGACCTGCTTCATAATGCCCATCAGCATGCTGCTGCAGTCCAGGGGGATCCCCTCGCAACAGGAGGGGCCATGCCATCCATCCCCCTCAACACGTGTTGATGAGCTCCTCTCCAGCCTCGTGGCACCTGCCCATCCACACAGCCAACAACTGCCAGACACCATTGTGGAGGTGGGTGCTACCCACACACCAGCTGAGGAGCATGTAGGTAAGGCCACAGGACACATCAGTAGACTACTGGTGTGTATGCATCCGCATCTGTACAGGTAGATCATGCATATCTCACATGTCATATATATAGTTTGTTGCTGCATAGTAGTAATAAACAGATGTGCATACATGGTAGTATTGTGGACATGTACTATTGATGTACTGTAATGCTGCACCGACCCTGTAACAATGCCACAGGTGTGGCCACTGACTTTGCATCTCTCACCCTCTTATGTAGGTCCCTCCAGTATACCTCCAAGGCAGCAGCCTGTAACTGGTGAGTATGGTTTATGTTGATGCTTGCCAATACACCCGGCATGTAATGGCTATGGTATGTTCCATGCACACATCTAACAGATCTACATAGAATGCATGCTGTACATGTTCATGTATTGTTGCTGTTAAATGCACTGCATCACAGTGGTGACCATGATGGGGTATGGGAAGGGTATGTCAGACACCTGCAAGATAACTAACATCTTGTCATTGTGGAGTGTGTCCACAGGGATTAACATAATGGTGGGAGACAAGGCCTACAGTAGGGACATGTGTGAAACATCACCCATATGCAGTGCAACAACAGTGTATATACCAGTAGTACAATGGCAACTGTTACAGATGTGCACTATGGCATAACGTATTACTGTGGTCTACATTATTAGTGGGGACTAGGCTGTAACATGTGGTGTTCAGTGTATGGGATACTGCAAACTGACAGACATGTGTAGGCCTTACTTGTCAAACATCTGCAAAAAGGCTGAACGTGGGGAGGGGGTGTCAGCATGACACACCAGTGCACTGCAGCAGGGATCCTAAGGATGCTAAGAATGGCTATATCTGCACACAGTCATGTTCAGGAACTGGGGCAGCTGTAACCCTACCCCCACAGCAATAGTGATGGCAGTGTGTGAACACCAAGGGATGTGCACATGAGTAGACCTTTCAGCCATGTAGATTTGGGGGACATGTGTAGGGCAGACTGAACATACACTGGCAAATGCAGATGGCCCATGCTCGTATACCCCTGCCAGGAATAGTGACTGCTGTAGTACACATGACAATAGGTGCAACAAACTGTCATGATAAGGGTGTGCACACATATGCACACACAGAGTGTATACATCATGGTCAGCATCTGAACGCCTAGCACATTCTGTAGACACTGCATGTGAATGTACAGGAAATATGTCACATATTGAGTTCATGTACTGTTAATATATGCGGTGATGTGGTCCCATGGCAGATCAAGGAAGGGTGCGTCATATCAATAAGGGTGTATACACTCCCCATAGTCACGGTATGGTCTGACGGTTGTCAGTGTAATAGTGTTGGATTGGTCATACATGGTCCGCTGATGTTGAGATCTATAAACCAAACATCAGGCATTCACAAATGACATCTGTGCACATATCATCCCAGGTATGTGTTGCTGAAAAACATAGGGGCTGTGACCATTAGAGCTGACATAACTGATACAGTACTACACATTCAGCAATGGGTTGTACACCTGTGAGGTTTGGTGCACAGTACATGGCAGGGTGCAGAACAGGTGCACAGCAATACTGTGTACATGGGTGCAGTGGTATTCAGGGAAAGGGGCATCACCTACTAACACAGCCCATGCATCACACACATGTATACTGTTGCTAGCATGGATTGACTATAGCTGCACTGCATGCTGTTGTGTACCATATGTTATGCATGTTGACAGATGGGTAATAGGAGGACTGTGTGTACTATCTTTGTGCAGCCTCACTTGTATGTGTGTGTGTGTGTGTGTGTGTGTGTGTGTGTGTGTGTGTGTGTGTGTGTGTGTGTGTTGGTGGGTGGTTATTTTGTCTGTAACGTCAATCTGGTGAAGTGGAGGGAGGTTGATGCATGTAGGATGCATGTGTGCATGCATGTGTGTGTTTGTGTGGGTGTCCATGTATGCACATGTGTGATTGTGGGGTTGTTCATACAGCAGTACTTTGGGATTGTGCAGTACATGGACATGGACTGACACATGACACACCAGGAATACTTGTTATGTATGTATGTAATCACTGGGCAGCTGATAGTATAATAAGGTCTGTAGCATGGAACATGCATTGGGAGGGAAAGTAGACACCAGCTATACCCTTAATATCATGTTCAGCAGAGAGGTGACTAACAACCCACGTATGCAGCACTACAGATGCATTGGGGAATTACTAGACAACACCAGGGAGTGTATCCATATATTACAGTTGTCACATGATAGGTTGATTGAGCAGCATATCTGGCATGTACTGAGCAATACTTACACATGACCCTCCAGTGTGTGGAATTATGGCATGAACATAGTAGCTCCTCACATATAGGAGCCATGCTCATGATGTCTGTACATACAGAGGGTGATCACTGAATGACAGCAGTGAGGCAATGTAAAACCACTCAGGTCAGGGAGGTAATGGAGTAACAGATGTTGTGTTGTGATCACTTGTCTAGGCATTTAGAGGAATGATACATTAATAAGTGGTATTAATAAGTGTATGTTACCAAGTGTGATGCAGGATGGGGAACTCATGGGAATAAACGTGGGACTGTCTGTAAAGTCACGGACAGGCAGGTATTAAGGTGTGTGTGTGTGTGTGTGTGTGTGTGTGTGTGTGTGTGTGTGTGTGTGTGTGTGTGTGTATACTGTTATGCAATGCTGTACAGGTCTTAAAGTGCATTTCTTGTTTTCCCCCACAGGTGGCGAGGTGGGTCAGGGTCCCTCCTGCATGCAATCTAATGTTGGTGCCCATACAGACACAGAAGATGATGATAGTACTGTTGAGGCACATGTGGGGTTGTCAGGGGCCAAAACTGCCCCATCATTTGACATCCCCCTCTTAGTCACCCCAACCCTGCATACAGTTTCAGTGCCTATACATACCCCCTCACCAGTGGCCATAGCGGAGGGACAGCTGGCGGTTGGTGGCAGCGCACAGGAGAGTGTGGTATCCATGCCTTCTGTATCTGGTCACAGCAGGCATAGCCAGATGTCCAGCAGGGCACCACATAGGCAGATGTCCCAGGGTGCTCTTGGTAGGGCCACTGGTCATCATGCCCCTGGCAGAAGCACCACACCTGGTACCACCAGGTGCATGTTTCAGGCTGTCATGGGGTGCAGACACATATGGAACTGTACACCAGACAAGGCCTGAGGCTGTAGAAGGCTGCTCTCACATCTGCAAGCGACACCTTCCATGAACTGTCTGGTGCCCTCCGTGATCATACTGAGGTCATAGATAGATGGCTTGGTGAGATGATGGGCTTCATCATGGTTTGTCTGTGCTTGAACATGTGGCGGGAGTGCGGCGATGGCCACGTGGATGTAGGCCAGCAACACCAACAGCTGGCAGTCAACGTGGACATGCTAGGACACCAAGGAGCTCCCATAGTGCCAGTACCAGCCCAGCACTGCAGGGGGGGCTCTGTCCACACCACAGCAGGCCATGAGCACATGGTCCTGGCCAGTCTCAGGAGGGACCTGGTTTCAGTGGACATCTGTCATCATCAGGGGAGAGTAGCACATCAAGGCCTGTACCTGGATGTGCCCATGGAACCCCTGGCAGGCACAGTCCACGTGTCCGTGGCCAGAGGCGGTGAACTGCACACCCTGCCAGGTATGGTCTGCAGCTGTCCATAAACACCTGCATAGGGCAGAACTATGTACATGCATACCCGCACACTATATGAATACTGCTAGGGCAACCCCATACCTGCACACACCACATCACCACACCCAGTTCAACTCATTACATCCCTCATCCACACACATGGTGTCAAATGTATGGCCCACCCTCGGCCTCTGGCAAACCAACAACACACCCTGTGCATATGATGATACCTGTGCCACATCCCTGTCATCCATAACATTGATGCAGGGACAGGCAAATATGGTTCTGATGCACACAGTGACTATACTACAGTGTAAGAAATCACTTGCAGTGTAACATGTTGCCAGGAGTAATGTTTAATGTATACATGTGAGGTAATGTAGCCGTCCAGAAATTATGCATTATAGCTGTTAGTAACACTGGTTGACTGTGGTCTCCATAATTTTATCCATTTACATTGTAGGTGTACATGTGTCAGCAGAAGGATGGTCTGCAGTCATATTCCACAAGGGGTATGGCACTGTGGTGACACCATGGCTGTGACATATCCGTGGTACAGTTGAACACATGTCACAGGTTTGTATAACAGTTATTGCTTGTGCCACATGGACAGGTGACCCACTGGGATGTGTAAAATCTGCAACCTGATGTAGACCCATCCACATACACGCACACTCTTACTTGGCAACACTGGGACTAGACCCCTACCTAGGTATGTAGTGCTACTGAACTGTGTGGCTTGCATTGCACACACCACACAGTGTGTAGGGTGAGGTGTGTTCCAGGTTACATGTTATATGCAGAACATCCACAGATATGTACAGTATGCTAATGGAGGATATAATGGTTGTATATGGACAATACATAGTGTGACATATCATCATATACACATTAACAGACACATAACAGGCAGACACACATCCTTGGGACATGGGCCTATCATTGCTAACTTGTCCATGTGTCCAATGTGTTACAGGTAGGCTGCACACAGCACATGCATAACTGGGCTGGATTGTGGTGTCAGTTACCTGTATGGTTGATGGTGACAGTGGTCACCATAAAGCGGTACATGGAACATATACTGGGTGTACCATGGTGTAATGACAGTGTACACAGCACCCACATCCCCCAGTGGATATTGTATACCCTGGAACCCATGATGACACTCTGCCAAACCCACCATCACACATTGTCCACAATTGCGATACAACCCATTGTATATCCCAACTGTGGTACTACAGGGATATGCATCTAATGCACATGCCACAGGCATAGTAGGATGTTGTATTGTCATGCCTCACCTATGGGCAGCAACAACACTATCTGTACTACTGTGTGGCAATGCGTATTGTAATAGGAGTATGTGGCCTTGGAATGCTGTACCCTACAGATATACAGGCATGCACACATAAACACACTTGCCAGAACTCAATAGGTATCCCATGCCTATCAACCTATTTGTACAACACTGTTGTGCTGGTACTGCAAGGCTCGTGTAGCCGGTAGGAAAAGGAACGTAACAGGTTACATGTAATGTCCAATACAGCAGCAGCCACAACTAACTATGGCAATGGGTGTTGTGGTGGTTGTGAAGGCACTCATGTAATTCCCAACTACAGGTGTACTAACACACAGACACTGTTATCCTCAGTAATGCACACATACACGTGTCAGTAATGGGGTGCATCACTGCAGGTGGTCATAGCTGTGTACCTAGCTATTGTCTATGGAGAGATGGGTTGTGAAGACAGACACTACTGGTGGGACCCTCAGGGTCAGAGTGACATGCATCAGCCAATCCTCTGGGTGCCTCCTGCACATGGCCACTGAGGTGATCCAGTTGACATGTATGCAACATGTATTACAACACATGGTTAGTGTCTGTGATGGAGTCCTGTACCCAAGCATGTTCTGTTGACTGCAAACAAAGAAAAAACA